>NW_020455688.1:3835920-3891143 GCF_003342845.1 Nothoprocta perdicaria | reverse complement strand
GGGGGGGAGTTTGCGGGGAGGGGGCGTGGCCGGCGTGACGGGCAGCGCCCTGCGCGAGTGGGGCAGTGGAAGGGAGGGGGCGGTGCCCGGCGGTTAACGTCAGGAAGAGGGCGGGGCTTCCATTGAGTGGCACGGCTGCTGTCCAGTGAGAGCGGCTGGCAGTAGGAAGGGTGCTCGTCGCCAGCCAATCGCGCGTGGCAACGCGGGGGCGGGGCTTCCTGTGCCGCCTCAGCCTGCGCGCCGGCCGGAGCGGGATGCGGCGCGACGTGGGGCGGCCGAGCCCCCGGGTAGGTGCGGGCGGGACCGGGACCGGGACCGGGACCCCCAGCCCCTCGGGCCCCTCTGCCGGGAGCGGCCCCGCCGGCTCGCGGCGGGAGCCCCGCGCTCGGGGGCGCCGCGCGGCCCCCCCTGTTTATATTGATTCTCCCGTGGTTAAATCCGGTTCGACTCCCCGGCAGCTCCCGTCCCCGGTCTGTGAGGCGGCGTCCGAGGTGTTGAGCGGAGTTCCTAGCTCTGCGCCGCTGTTCCTGTTCACCTGACTGGCCCTTCGCAGCGTCCCTCCCTCTTTGTTTCTATTTTGTTTCCTTCTAAACAGGATACAGTTAATTACTGCAGTGCTGTAATTATGCAGATCCCTACCAAGGTCAGCGCTTTATGTAACAATCCGCATTACTGTAAACTTTCACTTTCGTTTTGCGCCTAATTTTGCGTTTTCCTGGGCGCAGTTTGTGCCTGTGCCAGGTTTCCAGCCTTAACCTTGTCCGGGTGGCCGGGCTSGGGGTCAGGAAACACAAATACTCTRATTTCTTAATGCAGAATGGGCAAGTGCTGCACATAATCCAAGCTAGCAGGGTTATGTCAGCCCTGCACTTTATGGTCGTGTGGAGAGTTGGGGTATTTTTTTTTTTTTGCACCTGCCTTTACTTGTGGGTCTGTAACTTCCTCTGCTGGTAGGATTCTTAGGGCTTTTTTGTATCTTAAAAGTATATCTGGATTTTCCTCAATTTTAATCCAAAATAAGTTTYCGAATTTGACTGGAAGGCTGCCTGCTGGTTCTGATCCTCTCCTGCGCTGTGCTCAGAGTGAAGAATTAGACCAAAACCCATGAGACAGAGAAAGAATTTAGAGAAAAATTGGTCCCATGGTGAATTTTCAGTCTGTGCTTTGTACAAGTGTCACAGGCAGCTCTGAAGCCCTGGGAAAGGAGAGAAGTTTCTCGCGGCCTCAGGCACCAGCAGCCTCCCCCAGGAGGGAGGCCCCTCAGCTCATCCCTCTCCCCTCACCTCGTCCCTGTAGCTGCCTGAAGTCCTGCTTCGTTCCTAGACACGGCTTTCCTCCCAGGCACAGCTTTCTGGGCAGTTCCTTTGGTTTCTGCATTCAGCAGTTTCCTGATAAGAGGTTTTCCTGGTTGGAGCATGGGCAGCAGCGCTTTCTAGATTTAGTTTTCCATGATGCTCCCGTAGAAGGAAGGTTGAAGCAGTTTCAGGTTCAGCAGTTTTCATCCCCTTTTTGTTTAGGCAGGGATTTGCATTTCTAAATGCTCAAAATACTATCAGGGATCACAGTGACTGTTCCATCATCACCTCCATCCACTGCATGTTTTGAGTATGTCCTGATGATAACAACGATGACAAAAGTACTACTATCTAAATTACTCTATCCAAATTTTCTCCTTTTTTTCAGTTTACTTAACCGCTAGCTCCCGTGTTGAGCAACCTTCCTTCCCCAGGCACAGTGGCCACATTGCAGCAGTTAGTGGCCACCAGCAGCCCCCCTGGCCAGCAGGGGCCAGGAACAGGCCAGGAACAACCACGTTCACCACAGGATCACAGCAAGGGGGCTGAACACACAGRACCGGTGACACATCCCACCTCAGGGTGCACAAACACAGGGACTCTTCACTCCTGGAATCAGCCCCATAGTGTTGTTTTTAATCAATACATTCCAATTATTTTTTCAGAAAGCCTCAACAGAGYGGGAATAAGGTAAAGGTTGGGCTCACGGACGAAGTTCTGGCTTTGTCTGTGGCATATCCTAGATACTGCAGGTGAGAGGCTCTGTTCTCAACTAGCTTAGGTATCTTGTCACCTGGAACACATCAAAGTTCAGTTGCTTATTTCTCAAGAGAATTAGAAGTAACTTTGAATTTCTAAAAATCTCTGCTATTAATGTAGTTTGAATAAGAAATGTTATTTTAGCACAGCCTACCCCGTATATAATTAYCAGTCTCTGTCTCTCAAAACACTGCAGTGGGGGGATAACTCCGACCTTCTTCCAAGTTGATGTTTTTCACTTCTGTGAAAATCCTCTGGCGGCCACAGGGTGCAAGTCTGGGCTGTAGCAGCGATGCAGAAACGAACAGTTTGGCTGCAAGAGCAGCCGTCTGCGTTTACAGTTCTGTGCAGTCATGAAGAAAAATACAACTAAGGCCATAAATCCAGTCTAGCTATCTGCATACACACAGTGAAGCCCTCGCTGTAAGCACTTGCTTGTCATCAGTTGTCCCTATGGGCTACATCCATACRGTAGTTCAGGGCTTGGCAGAGGGTGGCAGGGGCACCTGGGGGCTCCGTTTCCAACTGGGCCGTTTCAGCTGCAGCTCTGCACCTCGCGGGATCAAGCACCAAGTTTCTTGCACTGTTTATGTTTTATGTTAGTTTATGTTTTACTGTGATTATTCATTAGACAGAAACTTAACATTGGACCAGGAGGTTACCAGAGGTACCTCGGAGCTAGAGGCACCAAATTTATTTATTTGTTTATTTGGCAGCTACTTAAGGACTAAAGTGTAACTTATTTCGCAGTAAGAGACAGTTGACACAGCTACCAGGCACTGCCAATTCATGGTGGCAGCACCAGAACAGAGTCCACAGGGAAAGCAGGGCTTCTAAAAGAACTGCTAGAAAAATAAAAGACAGGCGAGGAAAAAGCAAACCCAAGAAATGAGACTCTTTTAAGAACTATATATAACAATTGTATAGCAGTAAGTCTGACTTCCTCCTCGCCTTTCTTTCATTAGGTTGTTGCTGCCCCTTGAAGGACCTCCCCTCGCAGCTGTTTAAATGAGAATGTCCCTGGCGCAGAGGGTGCTGCTGACATGGCTCTTCACGTTACTCTTCCTCATCATGTTGGTGCTGAAGCTGGATGAGAAAGCACCGTGGAACTGGTTCCTCATTTTTATTCCTGTTTGGATATTTGACACTATTCTTCTAGTCATGCTCATCGTAAAAATGGCTGGACGGTGCAAGTCTGGCTTTGATCCTCGCAACGGCTCCCAGCACATGAAGAAGAACGTGTGGTATCTCATCGCCATGCTGCTCAAACTGGCCTTCTGCCTTGCCCTCTGTGCTAAACTGCAAGGATTTACTAGCATGAAACTAGTCTATGTGTTTATCCCTTTCTGGGTGCTGCTTATCGGGGGGCTGGTTGAACTGGGATACAACATCTTCTGTGTACAAAGAGACTAAAAGGTGGCTCGGGGCTTCCAAGTCCAAGAATGGCACCGAGTTAAGGGATTATTGAGCTTTGCCACAAGCTTGATCTCTCAATTAGAACATCAGGAACTCTGGAGACTTCATCTAAGCCAGACTGAAAACTGAAAATAGACTTGTTCCATTTTTTTATTTCAGAACTGTCACACATGTTCTTGTAAATAAAAATATTTGTTGAACGTCAGCTGTTTTATTAGGATTTTGTTATTTACTATATCTCTAATAAAATTTAGCCTCTCTGTATCCTTTAGGAGAATCTCATACAAGCAACTACATGTTCTGCTCTAGATCATTCTGCAGACTGGGCAATCCCTAAAACACGACCTAGATTTCTACTATATGTTATTACTTAAGAAAACCACTTTGCATATTATAGAAACTAATGTTAAGTTTGCTTTAATAATAAGTATCAGTTAAAAGCCACTAAATGAGAACAGAAAAACAGGAGTGAAGTGACTTAATGTGGTCTGAATGAGAATCATTTTCACTGTGAAAGACTAAAAAAAGCTGAGCAGCTTTTTTTTTTAAACTGCTAAAATACACCCAATAAAGACTATGCTTATCTTCATATTTATATATGTATATATGTATATATGAACTCACACATGCCTGAACTGTGCAGGATTTTAACAATCCAAGGAAGAGAAGAGTGATTACCTTCACAAATTAAATTGCTACTCCAGAAAGACTTGATTAATTGGGTGAGCTTTTTGGGAAGGTGTTTGTACCTAGAGGAAGTGGTACTTTTAACAAGAAAGTTTGCTTTTTTTTTTTTTTTTTTTTTTTTTAAATGCTCGTAATGCCTGAGTCTATTGTATCTGTTAAGGTGAAGCCTGGGCTTAAAAGAAATATCACCACTCACCGAACTCAGATTGAGCAAAGAAACTTCTAGGCTGCATCTAGTCAAGCAACAGATGCTGTAAGCAGAGCTTTCAGAAAAAGTCTTAGGGACTTCGGCTGCCCCTTCCAAAACCATCTTACCCAACATCAAATATGAAGCAGCTGGCTTTGAAACTTGCTGTATTAGCTGCATTCAACTGCCCCATCCAATAAATAAATAAATAAATAAATAAATAAAGTCATCCTGAAACAGCAGAAATGTTGCTTGCTTGTGGGGTACATGGACATAGATGTCTAAGAGGCCCATGGTCAGAGATTATCAAAAGAACTTAAGTGAAGCCTGTTCCATTCACAGACAATGGATCTCAACTAGAAGTATCGCTGAAAAAAACGATATTTAGCAAGAATGTGTCTGGGTTGCTCTACAGTAGCTGACTATCCTACTTTGCTAAAAGCAAAGCAAGGAGTGATGAAAAACACCCTGCTAATCCCTAGCTGCCAAAAAAAAAAAAAAATCCAGACCCTTTATGACCACCTTGCATGAAAAGGCAAGTACGTCAACTCAAACTTGGCTAGTCCACGCCCAGCTCACAAACGTCACCGTTCGTTTTTGGGGAGTTGAAATTGCTGCYTACAGACCTGCTTGTTCTTTTCCTTCAGCATCTACAGCGAGCAATGCGCTTTTACACCTCTGCTGGTAACACTTCTCCATAGAGGCTGGATCTGTGCCCTAGTTAGGCTTTAAAAATACCTCCTGCCACGAGGGCCCCGGCAGCAGCGGCTCCCTGAGAGGCATCTCTCGCTCGTTACACGGGCCCTTCCTCAACACGCAGCGCCTCGTGCGGCCTCTGAGGACGGGCAGAGGCCAAGGAGGCTCTTGGACCTGGTGGCTGCCATCGTCAGTGGGATGAGACCTAAGGAGCATTTTTTATGAAATGCTTTAAACATGGATGGAGAAGCTGAAAGTGACAGAAAGAGCCACCTTCAATAGAGACCCACCCCCACCAAATCTTGCTGTACCTGCAAACAGGTGACAYGTGCAACAAGTGCAGCTTCCTCAGCCCAAGTGATGTTAAGAGAGTGTTGCAGCTTAACATGAAAACAATGGAAGAGTAAAAACCAGCTTCAGCAGGGCTTGCTCTATTAGCTAAATGAGCCAGGACTGGTGACTCACTTCCTGCCCCTTTAATAAACCCTTTCCTCCCCGCAGGAGACTCCTTGAGGTAAGTTTTACCTAATTCCATAAAATCAAGCCTAATAGTTGCACATCTCCTTACAATTACTGCCTCTAACTATTCATCAGAATTGCTTATCTCCTGACCAGTTTGTTGTTTTGCTTGTAGGCTGCTTCCCTCCCTCCCATCCTCGAAAGAAACCACAGGACAGCCCTGGGATGTCACCAACATGAACAACCCTGGAGCTGCAGCTCCTTCCTGCCGCAAAAACCAACCACCTTCAGCAGCAGCTGATGAGGACGCAGCCACGCAGAAGCCCTCGTGCCCCTGGCTGCAGGTTCCTGGTCCTTCCTGCTGGAGTTTGGCAAGAGGGAACTCCCTTCTGCCTTGGCATTTCACAGCAGCCTTAACACTGACCTAACAGTACATTGCAACATGCTCCTGATCTTTGTTTTGGTGGCAGCAAAACCGCCTTCAGGAAGCTGCACCACATCCAGTGCATTCACGTCCCCTGGGGCCTTTCACAGGTGGTGTTGGGGGAGTTGCAGCTGTTCAAAAGCGCTGCCAAAGAGGCCGTGCTCACAGCCCGGAAACGAGAGCGTTTCCTGCACCCTGTTCAGATCTACAGGCTGAGCTACCCACCGCTACCCAGTGTCTGTGAGGCGGGAAACACAGACTGGAGTGTCTGGCGGGAGCGGAGGCTGAGTGCAGGGCCCCAGCAGGAGGGCACCGTCCCCTTAGCGGCCGCGTACCCTATAGAAGACCCTGTGTCTCACCGCCCTATATGCACCTGCAGGCAGGACTGGGGGCAGGACTGGGCTCGCTCCAGCTGTGTCTTAAACTGTATTTCAAGATCTCGGTGTTCTGAAATGACACTGAAAATATGTATCATTTTTATGGAGATACATATATTACATCATTTATTTCTATTCAGATCAATTATACAAGCTTGAACACTTCAGCATGCACTGTAAAAGAGCATCTACTTTTTGTTCAAGAAAATACTCAATACACATGTGTAAAAAGGTCATGATTTTTTTCCATYACCATTCATATTGCTTTTCCTGATTTGTCACAATCTTAGATTAGTATGAAGCTCGTGTTCTTTTATTTTGTATCTTCAAAAGTACAATTGTGTGATGCATACACCCCCRCCTTCACCCGGCTTTAACCTAACAGTGCTCCGAGGGTGTGTGCACAGGCATCCCAAACTCACCGCCAGGCATGGATGACAACATATGGATGACAAAAAGACCACAGGTTTTAAATAAGAATTTAAGAATTGAAACCAGAATTAAGTAATTTGTCGTATATATATGCACCGTATTACAAAAACAAAGTTTTAAGTGTAACCTCATGGAAATTGCTGTGTACCTTTTCAGGATGTACGTGTGTTCACCCAGTATTTTCCTCAAATGTGTATACCGAATTTTTACATCAGGTCAACTGAGGTTTCAGTTTAAAATGGGGTATACAAATGTATTCATGAAAACTAGATTTGTGGTATTCCCACAAACTTGATTCAAATAACGTGGTACCCACTTCAACACCACATKCCCTGTAGTAAAGATCCTAATTGACTTCATCCTCACAAGCAAGTTCTTTGAACGTAGTAGCATGGAAAGAATAGTGCTGTGTGAGCACACACACCCTTTTTAAAATAACAATAATCTCAGCTAAATTCCAAGTTGTATTAGACAAAAATATTGCACCCTTTCATCGTACCTGTATCTTGTGGCTGGAGTTCACGCTCACATTTCAGTATTTTAGAACTGAATCRATCTGGCTGACAATTTTGCTTGACCAAAGCAGCAAGCTTTTGTAGGCTGAAGCAATTTAAGGAGCTGATTCACTCTTGGACAACAAGACTTCTACTTGAATTAATTCAACATTTTCTCCTCATACTTTTACTCAAGTTGATTAAAGGGTACTATCAATTTGCAGATTTTTCTATTACCTTCATTTTGTCTTTTGCAAGAAAATCAACATCAAGACCAAACAAATTTAAGAAGCTTTTCCAACAACTCAAGCACAGAGTACTAACTTTTAAATTTATAAAGAAATAACTGCTAAGAGACTTTTACCAGCCTGAAATTATTGCATTTCTCAGATTAAGAAGTACTCCCAACTATACCATGATAAAACGTGTACCTGAATTACTGCATGTTTGGCAATTATCAGTTTTGCAACGGTCATTGTCACATTAGTCTTTAACAACTGTGTCCAACTGGCTGCCCCAGCTTTAAATAAAAAAAGTAAGAAAAAGAGGCCTTCATTCTGGAGCAAGTTTTAAGGTAACCACTATTTAGTTTCTGATAAAAATAACTCCCTAGAAAAGCACGTTCTTTGCATCACAGGCCTAAACTGAACCAAGCAC
The DNA here is from genome assembly GCF_003342845.1 of Nothoprocta perdicaria. Classification (NCBI taxonomy): domain Eukaryota; kingdom Metazoa; phylum Chordata; class Aves; order Tinamiformes; family Tinamidae; genus Nothoprocta; species Nothoprocta perdicaria. Next base: position 3,883,260 of record NW_020455688.1, on the reverse strand, counting down.
TGCATTTTCATTCAGCTGGACTATAACCAACATAAACACTGTAGTCACGTCTTTCTAAATTCCTCCAGTGCTAGAATTTTAATATTAATTGACAACAAAAACTAGCTTGTATATCCAAGTCGGGTTGTAACTAGACTTAAAGTAAAAACCAGCATGACTTAAGTTACCCTGAATCTGACTATCTTTGATTTCATTTATACTGTTGATCCAATAAGAGTATGGGGAAAAAAGTGAGGTGCCCCACAAGTATTTTAGATTCTGAACGATTTTCTATAGAACTTAAATTTTTAAGTTTTATCTCATCAAGACCTTAAGCCATTAGTGGAATCCAGCACATGTAAGCCTAAAATTATTACATTTTAGACATTATCTGGTAAGGAAAATGTATCAAAATGGTTATTCAAAAATAAAACTTGATAAAAATAGAAGTTTAATCCAGCGTTTTACTCATTGGTTGAATCAGCTTATCATAACTGCACACCCAGTTATCAAGAGACTCGTGTCCTCATCAGCAGGCCCATCTAGCAACATGCCCAGAGCACGAGAAGACCAATGTTTACGTGGCACTTCAGTACAGCACAGACTCGGAGCAAATATTCCTATCACAGCACAACAGAAAACAGTAATTAGAACACTGTGAATTTGGAGCGCATATATCCCTGATTATTGCAATCAAGTTAGTAACACAGATCTTGTGAAGTTGACCGTTGCTTTTGGGGGAGACACTGCATATGGTATAAAATCATTTGCATTTTTAATAAAAAAAACGAAGTTGTGATTGGTTAGAATCAAAGTTTCCCAAGTCTTCCAATATTTACTGCAAATTCAGTGGAATCTGCACAAAATATCATCTATTATATAGCTTTTTAAAGTGCATTTTGTCCAATTAAGAAAGTACTGAATGGACACGAGTAAAACAGGGACTTACAGTCAAAGAAAGGCTATTTTCAAGCACGCAATTCCCAGCCAAGTGAATACGGATGAAAATCTGTCCTTTCCATTTCCAATTTGCATTAAGTTCACAGTTAGGTCAGATAGACTGATCTGCCTATGGGGAAGCTTCTCTACAAAATCTGGCTGCTAGAAAAATTACTGAAATGACAGCTGAGAAACCTTTTTATCATGTGATTAGAATTTAATAGCTTTCATCCCAATACGCTCATGTTGCGGTCTACTATCCTTAAACGTTTTTATTAYAGCTTTTTGGTTTCAAAATGAGCTTCAAAGTGAGCACAGGAAAGAAAGGGGTCTCTATTTTGATCAATTTAAATKATCAATTCAACATTATCTATTTTGATCAATTCACATGCAAATACTAGAAAAATAGCYATTCTCAATCACTGCATTCTTTTCCAATATTTCTTGCAGAAATCAATTTTCCAAATTTGTGATGTTCTGCTCACCTGCTTCACAGTAGCCTACCATTTTATTTCCATTTTGCACAGTATTTGCAATGCCAATTTATTAACTCTGCTTAAAATTCAACTTGACTTTAGCGACCAAGGAATTCCTTCCCATCTGATTACTTCAGTCACCCTCTGAAGTAATACTTCAATGCTACACAGAATTCATCTCTTAGGTAAAGTAGAATCAACATTTTCAATACCAGGAAGGGAAAATGTGCATGCCAGTGGTAGCTGTAATGAAAACACGGTTTCAGAGTTAATATGCAGGCAACTTGGRGCCAGGGGATGAAGTGACACCAAGTAACACTTGTCTGCAGCACAAAGTGAGCTGGCAGTGAAAAGGGAAGYTGCTGCCACTAGTAGGAACTACCCACAAATAAGGTGCCAGTCTCTAGGGAAACATTTCTGAAGTTCTGCACATCTCAGCTTTAACGGGAGCACTACTGCAAGCCCGCAGGTTGAATACCACTGCATTAGAGTCAATAGGCCTTAGGCAGATTTATCCAGTCTGCAGAAGAGCAAAGAGCCAAAAGAAAAACCTAAAATATGGGAAATATCATTGAAAATAAGTTAATAGAAAAAGCTCTACATAAAACTGAAAATCCAGGGAGGAAGCAACAAGCAAAGACTAATTCCAGTACATCAGAAGGCATGAAAGATTTATTGCTGAAGCAAAAGTCTGAAGTTGTATGTGGCAGGAATAAAAATTATAGCACAGGACCACTTGAAATCAAAGCAAGACTTTTGTCAGACAAGTGAACTATTTGGGAGCCAAGATTCTCAGAAAAGGTACTCCCCTCTTAAAAAGCAACCACATCAAAATGATTACATTACAGGTAGAGGACAAAATCAGCTTTTCTTTTTTAAGCAAACTAAGAAGTATATATTAATATAGTTACTCAACCCAAAATTTTTACACCTTCAAATACAAAGGAAATTCTCACAGCAATTGGTAATTGCAGCTCTTCATATTTTGTTCACAAGGAATTCTGTCCACAAATTGGGATTTAGTTTGTCTCAAAAAAAATTAAAGGATGCTGTGAGAATCAATACACTTTAAAACTCTGAAAAAAAAATCAGGTTGCTCAGAAGAGGCAAAGTTGCAGAGCCATGACACACCTGAGCAGCTACGGCTGAGGCCAAGAGAGTGAGCAGGTTTTTAAATGGGGGGAAAAAAAAGTGGGGGGATTAAGCTTGAAGTGCACACATATATATGTGCTAAACTATTTCTAAAGATCATTTTTTCTCAGTATGGACAAGACCTGTGATGCAGAACATGGTTTGTCAYTGGGGATATGCATATTTTTTAGTAAAATCTGAAACTAATGAAAAATGTTTGAACCATAACAAAGAATCAACATGGGATCACCAGTGTATCAATGAGACAAATCASCTAACAAATAAACAACAACAAAACCAGCATCTGCGGAGTAAATTTGATGAAGCTGGAGCCCCCTGCTAACCCACCTCATAAGCTGCATGCCTGGTGCAAACTAAAATGTGAACCTCTTCCCTTTTCCTRTTCTCGGACAGCTGGCGCACAGAAGGGAAATGGAGGCTACAAACTTGTGCATGTGCTCGTGAAGCCACTGACATCACGGGAGGAAGTTTACAGAAAACCCAGAAAACAAGAGGAGCTGAGATTGTATTTCTGTTGAGAAGACTCAAGGTAAGTGAAATAATTTGTTTTTCAAATCAGAACGTGCTAGGCTAATATAACTTACCATGCCACACGAACCACTTGCTTATGGAGTGAGAAAAAAGCAAGATCCCTGAGGCTGCAGAACTGGTAGTAATTTCTTAACCAGCATTAATGAAAATAGCAATGACTCTTAAGGAAATAYTAGCCACATCCAAGAGTTTCTATTGCTTCTCTAATACGTAGTTATGGCTATGCAGGAGTAATGCTTAGGAATTCAAATGTTGATTAACAATTCCTTGACAGATCTATTTCAGATTAAACAAATTAGGGCACTCATCAAGTTAAATGCCTGATGCCAGTGCCATGCATAAGTATGAAGTAACATCTTCAATTATACCAGCCTTGCGAGGAAAACACATTTGCAACAATGAAAGGGCCTCAGGTAGTTGGACTAGACATCGCCTGGAAAAGAAATCACATTGGTCTATTGCTACAAATAAAGCCAAAAGTGATCATTAAAGTGTATCAAAGGTTATAACTTGGGCACAAAAGGATGTACTTTTAGCAACTTATATGGGAAAAAAACAACAAYAAAAAAATCAAAGATACTTAAAAAGAACAACAGGCTTAGGATCTTAAGTTTTAAATATTTAGTTGAAGGACACACTGCAGGGCAGCTTACTGCTATCTGTAGCTACCTGAAATAGRGTTCAGATGTGTTTGAGCTATACAGCAATATGTTACACACAGAATTAAATAAGTTAAATTACAGAGTGTTTGCTATTACCACATTGGATGTTAGCTTAGCCTCAAAGTCTTCTTCCCTCAGAATACRGCTTGGCACAACTAGCGCTCTAGAAGCGTGCGGTGAGGTGAGCAGGTAACTTGGACGCCATGGTTATTTTCTTATTTAAATAGCTTTTACTTCCAAACTGAGACTCATGCGGAGTCTTCCTACTGGGAATACTGGTRAGCATCTTTATTGCCTCACACTACCGGCGTATGGAGCAACTCAGATGCAAACACGCCTCGGGAGTTGTGGGTCGCTGCTAAAATGGAGGCCATCCTGCAGTCAGAAATAGTTTCTACCCTACTTTAGTCAGCTAAGTGATTCAAGAAAACAGATCCCCTTCACATTTTGAAGTAAAAGCTCAACTGTGGCCTGTAAAGGGCAGAAAACRAGCACCCGAGGGCGTCTGCTCCCTCGGCCCTGCTCACCCACAGAGAGGCGGCCACCACAGCACAAAATGGCGGGCGGGAAGGGCGGCCTCTCCGCTCCCCTGGCCACAGCGGTTCAGGGAGCGCCTCAACAGTCAGAAACCTGGCGAAGGGAGGGCTGATCTTCCACTCTGAATATTCTCGATTTACAAGGAATGCCTCAACTCTACCTTGGTTTGCTACAGCTCCTCGCTCCGGAAGGGAGGAAGGGCATCCTATGCATTAGTGCAGGTAGAAACATAACCATTTAAAGAGGCAGCTTTAACTGAATTATTTTTTTGCAGACCCAAAAATAAAACCAATTTGTTATTATGAACCTTTATTAAGCGGCTCACATTTCAGTATAAATCACACTAAAAAGATTTTTAAAAAAGATATTTACACTACAGTGCTGACACATTTAAAATGAAAAAATTGGTATAAATAAGCTCTATGGAAAAGCCTGGAATTGTCAAAAAGAATTCTGGCTCATCTTACAAAAAATATATATGTTAAATGTCAGCTCTACTCTAAAACCTACAACTCAAAATTATTTAAAGACTTCTTTATGTTAAACCTGCAGTGTTTACAGTGCATCTGGCCCTAAGTGCTTTGATACTTCACAGTTATGGACAGGCACTGAGGAATGTTACAAAGCTACATAACTATTTTCTGTAACAGATGCGAAGACAAGTCACAAACTTGCCCCACAGAATTTTATGAATCTTTACATTATTACGTCATTAAGTTTAAAAAGGAATTTAAAACCATATATACAAATTTAGCACAAAAAATCATCCTCTCTTTGTCCATGCAGATTTGGATATGACGAACTGTGTTGTCTCGTATCATCCGGGTGTATGTGACTTCCAGGACATATCTTGTCTTTTATGTCCTTGTTGCCAGGTTCAAATTTAGAATCCACTTCAAACTTAAATGGTGTCAGCTCAACGTGATCCAACCTAGTCTGAACATTCTGGCCCTCCGTGTCATTAGGTGCCACTGTCTTTCCGGCCAGATCAACATTCATGGATTCTTCTTTTACTCGGTGAGATGCAATAGGTTGATGTTTTATTGATGTAAGTTCCTGCTGCAGATACTTTGTCTGCAGAGTATCTGAAAATTTGGTGTCTTCGGAGGTATTTTTGCTTGTCGTGCAAATTCTGTTGTCTGTCTGAAGTCCAATAACCGAAGACTTGGGGTCTGCAGATGTTCCTGCTTCAACAGTATTTGTATTTTGGGAAAGTTCTTCCTCTGAATGATACAGCTTGAGTCGGATATGCCAAGCCAAGCTGCACACAGCTGAAACTGTTTTGAACTGGTGTACAACATTCCTCGGAATAAAATAAATGTCATTATCAAATAATTGAATTCTGGCATATCGAATACCTTCCCTTCGCAGTTGATTAAGTTTTGCATCATCAACCCACTGGACACACTGAAGGAAAAAGGAAAAAAAGGAGTTAATAAGTCTATTTTAAGATGTATAAAGGATATCTGATTATCAGTTCATTGTGTTCTTACCTGTGAGAGTGGAGGCTCGTGCAAATCTAACTGCATTCGCTGAACTACCTCCAAGAAGTCTTCAGCGTGAAAACAAATTACATCTTTGGTTATACGAGGCTGCTCAGACCTACTGAAAAAATAAGAATTACAGAGTCAAGGGCTGAAATTAAAAGGTACAGAGAATAATAAAGACAAAGTGCAGGCACGGATAAAGTAAAAGYGATCCCAAAAAAATGACACTAGCATAAAATACATTCTGAAAAAAATAATATTCACTAAAACAGCTACTTTTCAACACACACTTGTGGAACTGGTGAAATGAATCAACCACAATTTCTCTGCAAGTGACAGTAAAAGAAGTCAATGAGACTCAGTACTTCTGACGTCCATCTTTCCTGATGCCGAAAGGCAGATGCAGACAGGATCTGCTGACTCTGCCCACACACTGACAGTCAGGTTACCATGCAATAGCCTGACTAGCACCAGAACAAGCTCTGCTCAGTATCTGTCCTGAGCACCTTGTTCACACTTGACAATGAAACCAAAACTACATTGAACTGCCACGATACTAATAAGCAGCAAGTACCTGCATCCTCCATAACATCCCTTAATGAGAGTATTTGTGWTCGCTGGAGAGCTACAAAAGAGCAAAATCTAAGTTATGGTTTGTCTCAGTATTCAAGTTGTTCATGAGAGCCCACGTCCTGTCTCGTGGCCTCCCTCTCCCTCGGCCCAAACACACACCACCACTTACACCTCCCCCGTGAGGCATCATCATCTCTAGAATTGCTGTTAATGAACAGGCACCGATTTACAMGTTAGGGGAACTCTCCAAACTGAAGAGACACGTTTTAGGTCATGACCTCAACAGAGCAAAAAAAATACACAGTTTGAGACTGTTTTCAGGTAAACAAAAATCCCAGTTCAACAACTTAAGGTATCGGATAATTTCCAGATCAGGTTACAATGAAAACTGAAAGTAAAACATCTCCCCACCTTTTGGTTCTACACACCCCCAAAGAGCAGTTAAATACTAAAAGCAAAAAGTCCACAGAAGCCTCTATGATCACTGGCATCAAACACAGCAGTGACATCATTCATCAGTCTCAATTCTTCATAACACATTCATGTTTTTATTTTTTAGAAACAACAGAAGTCCTTACTACAGGGCTGCTTGAACAGCTTTTGTCATTTAAGTTTTTCTCTCTCTCTCTCTCTTTTTTTTTTTTTTTTTGACTCAGATCACAGGTTCCTTCCATCAGTATTTTTGATTTCTTGCAGTCTGGTGGCACTAACCAGTCTCCCATGACTGCTTAAAGACACCCCAACAACTTCAAGTATTGAAATACAACCTTGAGAGCCGTCCTGCTGCCGCACGGGGAGAGCCTGAAGTCAGCCAACCACGAGGCCACAAAGCGGCTTCTGCTCTGTGTAAAACTGCCCCCAAATTTCTCTCAAGTAAAATCTTTGGTTTTACTTTCTTTTTTTTTAAACTTTATTTTTACATTACAACTTCCCATGATTTAAAATTTCACAAGCATGCATGCCAATAGCAGCCAGAGCACTTCAGCATTTTTTAAATATTGACATAAACATGATCACAAGGTGTTCAATTTAAAACAAATGTCTAACTCATCTTTGGGAAAACCTATGTTTTATTCTTCCAAATGACATCTTTTTTTTCTAGTTCTGATCTCTATCCTCAAAAGTATGGTTAATTTCTTTAAAAAAATCTGTTCCTGCCTTTTCTGAAAGATGCTATTTATATCACCTTAACAATACAGGCATCTATCCTACCTTAATATACATGCCTATCAACCACTAAATTCTATTTCCTTTAAATCTTCRAGAACTCTGGATTGCACCATTTCCCCCCTCTAAATCAGTTAGCCACTTAAATTACCCTTGCCATCCAAAAGGGACATGGTCTGTCCCAGGGAGAGCACAGCGTCCCCTTCTTTAGTTCTTCAGCTCAAGCAGCCATCAGTGTTACAACCCTCACAACTATCAGCAAGGACAGGTTCTTTCCCTGGGGTCCAGCAACTATCCCACGCTATGCAATGATTGTTTCAGAAAAGAGGTGAAAGGAAGGAGAAAAAGAAAAAAAAARRAAAAAAAATAGGCATAGGACTCACATCCCCAGTCTGGGCAGCACTTAATGGAGTCCATAACTGGGGGAAGCAACTTAGCTGATCTGCTGCCTGTTTGTTCCCCTCTGAGCACTACAAAGCCCCTCTGCAACCCCCCCTTCGTTTCCTTTCTCCACACACCCAACAACTGAGGCCAGCAAGTCCAGCACCGGCTTGACTTCCCTCACAAAAACCAGAACTGGACTCTTCTGTGTASATCTCCGTCACTGAAACACGGGCCTTCCAATTCCTGCAATGGTCCTAAAAGCCCTTAAAACACCTTCCAGGTTTTAGTTTTGTCACACAATGTATACAGATTTTTAAAAATTGATACTTAAAATTTTCCAACCATGTTGCTCTTCTTTTAAAGGAAATTCACTCACAGCTGAAAATTTATAGTAAAAAAATAACAGCTAAAAGTAATTTCAAGTTGAACGAAGCAATGCTGCTTCACTATCATCAGCCCTGATTAATGCTCTCGGTATTGGGAATACAAGCTCCTCTTCAAAACTACACACAAACATGTGGAAAGGGAAGAGAGAAGTTATCCCCAAGATCAAATCAAACTTGATATATGTATTTTTTCTGTGTTGTATACATTTTCCTCTTCAATATATGCAAACTCTAAACATAATTCTATATTTCAATATAAAAACAGAAAATATATATTTTAATGTCCTGTTTATAGTTTGGGGTTTCTTCCCCACAACTGAAGTACTCCTAAGTTGGCTGGGCAGAACTTCTGTCTAATTTTGACTAGTTTCAGATAAAAGTAAATAATTTAAAAAGTTAAAATATACATATCCCTATATATATGAATTTGCTTTATAAAAACATATATATAAATATAAAAAATAATTCCATTCTTTTCTTTAAGCTTATACAGAATTTAGTAAGTTTGCTTAGACTCTTTCTGTGAGAGATTATGCAAGTTAAAATTTTAAAGAATAAAAAACAARAAAAATGGAGGCTTTTTTGAATATAAATGAACATGCAATAATTTCTAAGGGAGAAAAATCTTACTTTGGAATGGCAAGTTGCCATATACATTTAAACTGTCATCAATTTAAATTCTTAATTTCCAGAAGCACTTCATTTAAAACAAACCCCAAACAAAAAACACCCACAAAGTCTGATAGCTTTGAGTGCCCCTTTCTCTTATGTCTCAAGTGTCATTTCAAGCAGGGAGTTGAGCCCCAGCTGGTACCAAACTGGAGAGGAGAGGATCGGCAAAGCCCTCAGGCCCATCACAAAACACATCAACATGTGTTTAACATTAACACCCACTTCTCTTTGCAAACTGGTCTCAATGAATTTGTGCCCTGTCACACACATTTGCATCACTTCCTCCAAAGGGAAATCAAGTTTTACAAATCCTACACATGAAAACATAAAGAGCAAAAGCTGATTATTCTGTTTGTTTGAAGCAGGAAAAACTTACCTCTGAAAACAATGTCATCCTCCCACACCAAGATTACAAGATCTTGAGAAGAGATTCAGATCAGTGCCAGGGGCTTTTTATCTGAATACAATATAAACAGCTTCTACTAACCCAGATGGATTTCCTCCATCTCACGTGGGAAGGAGAGACTAAAGAGTACCATACAGCCTCCCTCAGGATTCTTCTCATGTGATTTACCACTAACAAATCGGGCTTACTGTAGTCACTACTTAGAAAAACAGAGTTTTTATTCTTCTGCATCTCCAGAAAGTGCAAAGAATTGCCCATAGGGCAAGTGCATCTCGGGTATAGAAATTCAGGTCAGTTCACTAAGTGAAACACAACATAAAATGTTTTTACTCTAACTCAATTRTATCAACTCAATTAGAACTATTAAAGTACCACAGCAAGGCACCTTGTTTCAACCACACATCAAAACAATCTAGCAAAGGGAGCATATGTAGCTCAGAGAGGGGCACAGCAGCTTCCAGTAGTTACTACGTCTCCTTTAAATCTACAAACAATACGAACTTACTCACTACTCCTTCTACTTTTTATAAGTGGAATTTCAAGGAAATATTTTTCAAGGACACCACATACCACTCTCCACAGTGCACAGCCTTCAGCACTCCCACAGCAGCTGTAGTCTGCCGTTCAAAACCTTGGCCTATGTGATCTGCGTGGGCTCGCGTCCGGTCCTCAAAGAGCATTTCACGGGGCTCACTGGTTCGAGGTAGGTACTGCAAGTTTTTTATTTCATTGGTAGTTCTGCGGAGGAGAAAAACAGATATTTACTATTTGGGTTTTATACAAATAAAAATACACGTATTACTTCACTTCTTCCTGTATCATGCATATTTCCAGCAAACAGCTAGAAAGAGGTGCATGTGTATTTAGTGAAAATTTGTAGGATATAAAATTGAAAGCAACAAAAGACTTGGTCAACATTTAATAAAAATGGAAGAAAAAAAGAAAGCAGGAATAGGGTGGCAAAAACATTTATTGGCCAGCCTGAATCTACATTAATCTACATTATATGACCATAATACTTTACTAATGCCAAAGTCAAGGTTAAGACTCACTTATAATGAGTGGAAGGGATCTCTCAAGACCATCTAGTCCAACCTGTCCTCACTACACTAGAACAGGCTACTCAAGATCACAGCCAGCTGAGTTTGGGTATCTCCAAGGATGGGGACTTCACAACCTCTCTGGGCAAACTGTTCCGGTGCTCGACCATGCTGACAGTAGAAGAGACTTTTGTCTTTGTGTTTAACAGAATTTCTTGTGTTTCTGGTTGTGCCCATCACCTCTTGTCCTGGCCCTGGACAGCACCAAGAGGAGCCTGAGCTAACCATCAGATATTTAGGCCCATTGACAAGGGTCTTCTGAGCCTCCTTTCCTCCAGGCTGAGCACTCCCTGCCTCTCCTCACACGATGGGGAAACGTTCCAGTTCCCCAGGCATCTTCACGGCCCTTTGCTGATGTCTGATGTCTGTCTCTCCTGTCTTGGGGAGCCCAGGATTGGATCTTACACTCAGGGCTCAGCTGCCTTCCACTCATCCACCRAGCAAGTCACTTCAGTGCAAGCTTTCAGGGTGGTCAGACACGAATCCCCCTTTGAAAATCCAGGCTGATCCAAGATGATTTGCTCCATCACCTTTCCCAGGAACACGGTGAGTTCTCCAGATCTTTCTTCCCAACCCCCTGGAAGGTTTCAGGGGCATCTGCTTTATTCCAGTCCTCAGGAACTGCTCCCAAATGCCACGATCATTTAAAGACATCAGCCAGCTCACTAGGCACTTGTGAGCGTGTCCCAGCAGGGGCCATCAGCCTGGGTACATCCAGTTTCTTCTCACTATTCCCTAACCTGATCCTACTCCAAAGATAATTCCTCYTGGCTCCAGACATTCCCTCTGGTCTGAGGAACGTGGGATTCCTGAAGACTGGTTATATATATTGGTTGAAGACTGAGGTGAAGACAAATTACACTGATTGTCTTGGCCTTGTTTTCTGTCATCCTCCTTTYACTGCTGCTATGCCTGCACAAGGCCTCCTTCCCGCCCCGTCACATTCTTCTCAAAATTCAACTTCATATGAGCTTTGGTTTTCTTATCTTCCTATCTTCTTCTGGTTTTCTTATCTTCTTACCTAATCCCTTATCACTCGGTTTCTTCCTGGGTCATTTMACTTTCCATTGCTTGTATGTGTCCTTTTCATGCTCGAATTTTGAGAAGAGCTCCAGGATAAACTTAGAGCATATGAGAAATTACATCAAGTTCTGCAGAGGGCAGGCATTCTTCTTAAGTCAGTACTTACAGCTAACGTTACAGCAAGGCTTAAAGACAGCATTAGTGCTGGAGGTGTCACCTTTTATGTGATTGAAGCCCTTACACCTAGAGAACTTTAAAGATCAAATCATACCTGGTTTTATGTGGTTTATATATAAATATATACACAGACACACAGCTGTTAATGTATCCTGGCAGTTCTAATCTCAGCAGCTGCATACAGTCTATTTGCATTTCCCCATGATCTTCCCCTCCCTGCATGAGGAACATGAAGAACATTTAGACTGCTCTATAACCTTAAAGTCTTCCTAAAACTCCAAGGAGGACTGGCATATCATCAGACCTGACAGTAAACAGGGCAATAAAAACAAACAAAAAGCCCTTACAAAACAGAACAGGTTGAAAGTTTATTCTGAGATCAAGATTTGYGTAAGTTTATACCAAAATAACTAGTAAAATTATGTCTTAAACTCAGATATCAACCAGTAAAACGATCAGATAAATAGAGATGGGAAAGAACAAACACTAACAAGACACTCACCAAGCACGAGTACTTCAACRTACCTCTTCCTTTTGAAAGGTGACTTTGGCATGTCAGCCACAGGGATCATCTGCTCTCCTGGACGTACCCACATGATGGGACCATCATCACTGTCTTTACGACTCTCTAATTTTAAACTAGAAAGTGTTCCCCACGGCAGTGTACACTAATAGAAAATACAAGCCACAGTTTTGAAGAGAGTTACTTGAAAAATGTTTTTTTAAAGCAGCCTTTACCTGACACAATGAAAACATTTATGATGCAACTCTAAAATATCTAAGCAAGTATCACTCACTTTCATGTGACAGAATTTGACAGAGTACTAGCCCCTTCCAGCCACCCCATCGCTTTCTCTCCTTACTTTTAAGAAAGGTGATTCTTCCAACATATCAAGGAATTCAGGAAAGTAATCCCCCACTTCCTCATCAACTGCTCCAACTAGGCTGATCTGTCTCATTGGGCCAGCTCTATAAGTACCATGAGAGTATGTTCTTTTTACCTGGAAACAGAATATAACAGGCAACATTATACTGAGTTCATGACAGATAAAATTGACATGCAATAAACATCTTTAATACCTATGCTTATGTTTCCTCTGATCAATATTTGTCCGACAGAGTCCACGTGATACTCAATGTGAAGACAATCACTTTAAAGACAGACCAGACAAGTAAAGATACTTGATAACTTATTTTATGCGTTTTAATTCTGAACATAGAATTGAATAACTATTACCTTTCAACTCTAACCAACTTTTGCACGTTTCCTGTAAGAGCTATGCCATGGCAGGGAGCACACGGATTTACAACTAGGGAGATGATGAGCAATTCCTCTGCTATTTGTCCTCCCCAGTAGGTCACTCTTGTTAATGCAGACACAGGAACTTGAGCTAATTATCACAGTGAAGACATGGCCCATGAAGAGCTAGCACAGAAAGCGAGTGACAGCCATTCCTCTAGTTTTCCCTGTGCTGTGTGTGCTGACTCTTCTTGCTCTCTCTTTGGATTTAAGAGGCCACGGTCACTCCTTTATGAAGGAATCTTTATTTCGTATTTGCACAGAAACAGACACRATTATAAAGCTTCCTGAAGGCTCTGATCTGTGATGTTATGTGACCAGAATGATGAGGCATCAGACTGAGGAGGATCGCTTCCCCCTAAGCTTCTGATCTCTTGTTTAACAGGCTGAAAGACACAGCGGTCTTATTAGATCCAACAAGAGAAAMGCAAATGGATTATGGCGCAAAGCAGTAAGGTGCTTCTCCTACCCTGCATCTCTAGACATTCTTGTGTCTAAAGCTAGAAAAGACACAGGAAAAACAAATAACAAAATGTCTTCACTGCTTCCGTCATTGAAACAGTTGATGTGTTTTTTGTTTTTTTTTTTTTAAACACCGACAATGCAGAGGAGAATTCAGAAAAAACACACCCACACATCAGAGCACAGAACAATACTGTGCACTTCTGAGCAGCTGAACTGACTTGATAAAGACACATTCCAGCAATACAGAACTAAATCCTTTTCAGATCACCAGTGACACAGCAACGAAGCCGAGCACTAGCTAGACATTTCACAGGTTTTCCAGGGTGTCCGCACGTCTGAGCCAAGGCGGGAGCAGGGATGGCACAGGGGCATCTGCCCCTCTTCTCCACGGTCTCAGTCACGCATTCAAGGAGCTGCTTTGCACCAACACCCGCTGATCCTGCCATAAACCAGCAGCAAAACACGACCTCCTGCTGCATCTCCAGCAGCTCAGGCTATGACTGCAGGCATCTCTGCACCGGACCAAAGTGGTGGGAGCTCGAGGACTAAAGGGGTCTGTCCAGGACAGGGCCTAGGAAGGGACTCGCTCCTCACTACGGGCTCACTGGCTACACCAGTTCAGAATTACCTTATGAGCTACAGAAACAGCCACAGATCCATCAACCGCAGTCTGCTGACACAAACTGAAGGTGCAGGATGGCTTTTTCCCCCAGCATTAACAGTTGATATTCTTCCGTTCCAGGCAATGATTTTCATGTGGCAAAGAGCCCACAAAGCTCATGAGAGGCAACCTTTCTACTGCCTTTTCCCCCTGCCTCTTTCTGCCTCCACAACCACTCACGTGGCGCACAGGGAACTTGGTGGTGGAACCCGGCCAGCCCAAAGCTCAACCATCTCCCCAAAATCAAATCCCTGGTGTGAAGTCTGGGGAGGCAGCAGAGCTTTTAGCTGGATCTGCTCACTCACTTGGCTGCTCATACATCATGTTGGCAATAAAGCATAAAATTAGCAGTGAAGTGTTCAAGTGTTTAAGCTCTTGTTTAAAGCAGATTAATTAGAAAATTGCTTATGTATGTTCCCCAAAAGATCATGTCACTTCACGTTAAAACAGAAAAACCAGCTCAGCTCTAAGCATTAGTTGTCCACGCCAATTCACTCCTCACTCTTCCAACCAATTACATYCCCCTCACTCATCAGACAGAAGAGATTTCAATTGAATATCCAGGTTGGGAGAGCAGAAACACCAGATATTTCTGGTAAGACAAAGCTAAGACAAAGATACAAATGGAGCGGTTCTTCCCAGTACAATATTCAGGAGTTGTAACATCAGAAATATTCACAAACATTTCACAACAAGAAGTCAAAAAATCCACACTGATGACGAGACACACACACACACACATATATATATTTTTCTTCTTTCCTGACAGAATTAGGGTTTTTAAAGCTAGATAGAGAAGTAACATAGCAAACTGATTTGATTTCATTCCCTAAAGTAACTGTGTTTTCAAAAAAGAGAACGGGACTTGATTAACGAGGCGAACGGCCGAGCAGGAAGGAAAGGGAGTCTGAGGAGGCGGCAGCTGCCAGGAGAGCAGGAGCAGCAGCAGCTTCTCCAAGAGCCCCCCCAGCTCCTCATCCTCCCTGGCCGCCTCTTCCCACCACAGCAGGGAACAAGAGGAGGAACAAGAGGAGCCTCCAGGTGCAGCCCACGACCTCCTCCTGCCTCATCCCTTCCCCTCCCTGGGCTGGATCCTCCTCGGCTCCAGCTCCGGGACAGGCAATCCTCCTCAGCTCCAGCCTCCAGCTCCGGGACAGGCACTGCTGGTTACTGCTAGTTAGGCTAGTTAGGCACATCTTTAGCTTAGGCTACCTTAGGCTAAAGATGTATAAAATCTTATACAAAATGGTCATCATTACAGAAAAGTAGCAGCCAGCCAAAAGAGCTAAACTCTGTGGAGAAAACCAGGAGTAGTTAAGCAATTCTTCAAAAATTTAGAGRTAATTAAATGGCTACTTCAAAAAAAGAGTTCCTAAGACACATCCCATTGACACGTGCATTTCAACAGAAAAATACAARTCATACTTCTTAAGCAATTCATAAAGTCCACTATATCTTACAAAGATCAAGCATACCATGGATAAAATGCTGTGCTTCAAAATGAAACAGAAATTACATCGCTACTACAGCAAAGTGCCGCAAAAGTCAATCTTACTTTAAGACTCAATTAGCACAAATCTTCCTATTATGAGGACGATTCCTTTAACTTCATTAATGCCAACAGCTTACATGAAAAAATAAAGTTCATCTGGAAGACAGGAAGTTTATTTATTTATTAAGTACAAGTTCTGCCTCTTTTTAATTACCTTGCTAAAGTAACTGAGCATTTAAGCTACAACTCTCTTTCTGGGCAAATTCAGAAGTGTTTCTGAACAATTATTCTAGAAGAGAAGGAATCAAAACCTCTGAAGAACTGAAGAAAATCTGCTGTGGTATAAACACCAGCTTGTAGAACTGTCTGGCTGATATATTTAGGAGAATTCACTTTGCTGGGCAATCACCTAAAACCTCAAACTCCTGTGGCGGTTTGAGCAATGACAAAAGTCATCTAAGAGGTACTAGCAAACACCAAAACGTACCTTTCTTTTAACTATCAGTACCTTTTAGTTGCTTTAAACACAGGAGAYGTTTCCCCCATGTAATTCTAAAATCTGAAAAAAATGTGCTAAAAAGCATTTTTGCATCAAATTCCACACACTAAATTATGCATTCAGCACAGTGTGATTACAGGTCAGAATATTACACATCTTTTACAAGCAATCCTCCTTAGTGTAACATAATAAATAAATATTTTTAAAGAGCTGAACAGTTTCAGAACTTTTACAGGTTACACTGTTTTACTGTGTTTTACTACAATTTTCTCAAGTTAATATCTGGAACATTAGAGAGAAACAAGAGGAGGAATCATTGGCAGGCCCTCCTGTTCACGGGTTAACAAGACCACAGCCAYATACACACACTGAGCTCAGTGTGCAGACACACACACAAGGGGAACAGACCCAGAGCTAAATAAAGACAATCCAGGCTAACTTCTTTCATCTCATGCAGCAGCTAAAACTACATCTATCTGTTCCACTAAAGCAGCAGAGAATAATGGCACTGAAACCACTGCTGAACTCAGAATCAGCAACACGTGGGAAGCCTTTTTTCTTTTTGGTGCAACTTCACTTGCTGGGTTTTAAGCAGAGTTCTCTTAAAAATCCTTTTCACATAAATGTGTCTTGCATCTGCAGARGAATCTGAGGAACATAAGATTGAAAACACTGAACTACACTTAAACAATACTGAAGATCTCAACACTGTCATTCTAGAAACAGGAAATATTTTAGACATTCTGTTTTGAAGACATTTTTGGATATTCTCTATGGGAAAAATACAAATGTACAAACTGCAAGGAACAGTCCAGGAAGTGAAACATTTCAGGAATGTGAACCAGGACAAAGTCACAAACAAATCCCTACTTTTTGATTTGCATACACTTTTTTTTTTTAAGATCAAATTCCAGTATCAACTTTAAGATCAAATTCCAGTATTTTTCTATGAGAACTTTAGCATTTTAAGTGTCTTTCATTTTTTTTTTTTCAGCTTTAAAGCTAGTCTGGAAAAACAGTCATCCTACAACTTCAAAAACACAGCAGGCAAAGAAATGCCACCCAAAACTGCTTGAAGAAACCCACAAAGAAAATCCCACCAAGCAAAYAAAAAGAAAAAAAATCCTATATATTAAACCACCATTAAAAATATGTTGGGAATTAAGAGATTTTCAGAATAGTAGGTTTTCACTTCAGTACAGAAACACACAAGACTGCACTTAAATTTGCAGTTTAAAATTATGCACTTAATCTGCAGTTTAGAATTCCCTGCCCTTCCCCTCCTTCAGCGACCTGCACAGCAGTGAATGCACAAGGAGGCAATGGAAGGAATCCTTCCTCAGGGGATACATTTCTAAAATGTGCCCAAAGATCTTTCAGTCCTTGCAGCTTCTTTTCAAATCCTTAGAAGTRTATTATAAACATGGGAACGTGTTTAAATAAATTATGAGAAAATTTATATCAAACAAACACCAAAAGTGCTCAGACTTTAAGAAACATTTGCAAATCTGCTCATCTGTTTTTTACTTTTAAACCACAGGCACTTCAGATTTTGATATCAGAAGAGACTCCTTGACCATTCTGAAGCTTCTCAAACAAGACCCATCATCTTTAAAGCTTTAATGCAACTGAACACACCAGTTCCCAACGAGAAGTCTTCGGAAAYGCAACCCCACACATTTCTACTATAGAGTTCAGCTACCGTCCTTTTACCATGGCAGTTAATATGTCATTTCGCATATATTGCAACTGAAATCCAGAAAAATATCCTATGGTTGGCTGGGGAAAAACATCTTTAAAACCAAAACTACTTATTCTGAATTTAACCAATAAAAAATAGTGCAACAGCTGATCAAGAACTCAGGAAATCAATTTAAAAAAAAAGTAGCACCAACTAGAAACCATAGCAGAAGATCATCTCACCAAATCCAAGGGGGCTCACTCCAACCAAGGACGTTTGCCAAGACTGAGGCTCAGATCCTGTCCAAGCTGCCAGCACAAACATTTCGGATTGCCAGCATTTCACATTTATCAGCTAAATTTACTTGAAAGAGTCTCAAAAGCCAGCTGCTTTCTAGTGTTTCTGTGTGTGGATTTCTAGCCTCATTCCACGCAAACCAATTCTCTTTTTTGGTGYTATTCAGTGAGTAAAAGTCAAAGGCTTTGTTAGATAATGCTAACCTATTACCTTCAAARCAAAGACAAACCTCTTATATAGTCATATTATTTTAAAAATAAAAAGAATGGGGCAAGCTGTTTATTGTTTAAGAAAGCAAAAATTGTTACATAAWCCAGAAGAGGAGAAAAAAGAACAAGCTGGGGGAGCTTATATAACAGGAACCAGTTACTGACAACCCTTATAAATTAATAACTAACCAAACACTYAAGAATAGCTTAAGAGCAAGTAAATCCTGCCAAAATTGCTACTGGAACGCATACAGATACAAGTACACACAGTTCAAATACAAAGAACTCCTTTAACCACAAAATACATGAAAATAATATAGAACATATAATATAGAAGTTATGGAAATACATAGATGTTATACAATTTTTAAGGAAAAATAAAATATTAATTATTTCAAATTTAAAGGAAATGTTTTCAAGTCCCCTGAAATATTTCAGGAGTATTTTCACAAAACCAGGATTTACCAAATTAGAAAAAGAGAGAACAGCAAAAAGGGAGACTTTTTTTTCCTCAGAAACACTCTGAAAAGGGATCAGGAATAAGAAACCTAGGTCCAGATCTGTTCTGGAACAAGGACAACTGCTCGCCTGACAAGTGACAGCACAAACAGGAGCCTCCCGCGATGGAGAGGCCTGAGCCGGGACGGTCCCAGAGCTGTCCCGGAGCTGCATCAGGCGCAGTAAATTACCACGAGTTGCTAACTTGGCAGTAAAACTCGGTCACTTGAGGACAGATTAGTTTTGTGCTGGATTAGGAAGACAAATTGGTCAAAGCAGCATCAGTCCTCAGCACAAGAGCACGCATCTGGAAGCGAAATGAAAGGGGGAACAGTCTCTTTTAGGAGTAGCAAACACACGATGATCCAGTTATTTCATATAACTGCACACTGAGTAAAATAAATAACAGTTCTCTTGAACTGAAAATGTTAAGTATCATCAGCCTAAATTATCAAGACAGTAAGCTAACAAAAATCAAYGAGAACTCAAAACATAAGAGTCTTCAAAGCTGCTGCAAAAAGATAAACACATTCTAGGGAATTAAGAAAGTTCAAGAGAAGCAAGATCTACAAAACTGCAAACCACTTAGTCCAGCTTCACTTTTCAGGTAAGAAACCACCTTCCAAGAAAGACAGTTAGTACCTAGCAGTCCTAAATACATAAAAATAAGATGGCAAGAGATAACATAAGCCAAAAAGCAATTAAGTCAAACCAACATACCTATGACAGGACAAGCTTTTTCAGAGAGCTGGTAGACATGTTAATTTTAAACCATCTTTCATTCCATTCTCAATCTATGGTCAAATCCATGGTTTGGTAACAGCAAATATCAAGCAGACAATTTCAGTTCTAAATTTTCTGTTTTCCAATAGATATCGACAGGAAAGGACCTACAGCCTTCCTTTGAACACAACATTCACTTCTGAAATCTGCAAGTAACAAAGCTGCAAACCTACTCCAGGAAGGGATCAAAGCTTACAAAATCCTTGAGACATCAGAGAAGGGAATCTGAATGAACAGAATGTAATTCTGCTTGAATAAATGCAGAGACATTTGTATGCATCCATAATACTACATAAATATGTAACTACATAAATATGAGAAAGGGCAGTGACTTACTTGGTAGGAGCTGCTGCTACATGAGACCATGAAGTGCTCTGAAAAAAAAGGCAGGAGCAGACAGACAGCCTAGAGCATCGCTGCAAGGCATCCAAAGCAATTTTTCACACTCCCTGGTAATGCCAACGTTTCCGATGGGAGCTAGCTGTTTTCAGTATTGTATTTTAAGCATGGGGCTTGGGGGTGGGTTGCAAGAATGGTCAGGGAAGGACAAACTAACTSAAGTGTCAACTTGCTTTGAGGGGAGTGATAAAATGTCTTCAGCTGTGGAGATCACTCAAAGGGAAGTGTGAATCACTTTCCTTGTCCACTAAGGATTTGAGTAAAAGGAATCATAGCAGGATTAAGATAAGAAGAGAAGAAACAAAAGCATCTTAAAAAACTCCACTGGAAAACATGGAATCACCTAGAGACTTCTCTCCAGGCAACACTTCAACCACACAAGCGGTTGTTTTAAGCCACTGTCATGGCTTAAAAATAGTCCTACCCTGAAGCACAGGAATCCCGAGCCATCTCTAGGATTCCATCCACACAACCTCCGTGCAAACGGGTGAGGCCTGAGGCAAAGCTGGAGTAAAGCCCTGCCAGCCCCTCCCCTCCAAATCCCCCTCACAGACGCTAACAAGGAGCGCTGCAACTGGCAGCTCGAACAGCCAGGTGGACACACTTCCTTCTCGCTGATTATTCCGTGAAGTGCCACAGATTTCTCKTTTATAAAGGTATTAAATCCTGTTAAACACACTAGCCACACCATGTGCTCCATGTGCTAGAATGAGACCTCAAGCAACTGACAGCCCCTCTGCTGAAGGGAGGCTCCTTCAGCACTGCAGTTGAACGAGATCAGCAGACTAAYAGCTAATTTTCTTAAATCTGAAGACAACGGGGATGGACATTTGCAGTGAACTAGACAAACTGACTTCCTATTTAGACACCTGAAAATGACTCATCTCTCAACTGGGATTATGTAACACCCTCAGCTGCCAATAAGAGGTCTAGCAGTTGGCAGAGAAGAGAAGCACAGAGAACCTCTGCACAGCTTGAAGTGCCCCTGAAACACCCTGCAAGGGCACACAATTCCCTGGAGACCCACCACGGCCCCAGCCAGACAACAAAATACTAACTGGCACATAACTGCTCACTGATTACACAAATTGTTACCTTCTTACAAGTAGAAAACTGAAAAAGAATGTGTCTGACACTGAGAAACCAGCAATTCATACAGGATTTTTTTTTTCTTTTTTCAAGATTGAACTAAACATCACCATCAGTTTAGCAAGCATCAGCGTRACCCTGCAGGCTGAGGGCTCTGATGCAGCATCTCTCTGATCCCTGCACCTTTCATACTGAGCCCAGGCTCAAAGGAGAGCAGGACACAAACCTTTCAGCTGCAGCACGTTTACATGGAACACACAAGCAGGCAGAATCAGGTGAAAAATCATTCGCTACTGAGGGGAAAAAATAAATAAAACAATAGAAACAACCAAGGCAATCAAAATCTGGCTTAACTATTCCATAGAACAGTGACATTGCGCAAAAGAAGGTAACAGGAAGCTTGGCGTGAAGCCTGTACACATTATTTGTAAACACTCCTAATGGTAGCAAAAATACCTAAGGAGCCAACATTTACTGTCAGACACCCAAGCTCTGACAAGTGCTGAAACACTCTCAGGGAACCTGAGAGAAAACAAGGAGGCGGCAGATCACAGATCCAGCCCTCTAGCCAAGTAAAACACAGCCCAGAAGACACACTATGATTCTGACTAACTCGAATGCTCTGTCATACAGAGCTTGGCTTTCTGCTGCTCTTGGCTCTTCATTCAGCTACAAAAAAAAAAAAGGGGGAAAATATTCCCAAAACTAGTGAGCCTGGGACTGGTTTCGCTATGGATACTGTTGCAGTAGCAGCTAATGCATCCTTTTAATAAGATATTTTCATTACAATTTGGAAAACAAACAAAAATTGGGGTTTTAATTATGCCTTTAAGACTGYTACTAGTACACAATTACACCTGCAGTAATGATGCCCAAGACAGAGCAAAATACATACAAATTTATTTTAATGAAGAAASAGCAATAATAGGCAAATATAACTGAATTAGAATAAGAAGTTGGGAGTGAAATACATAGGAACTGTGGGGAAAGCAGCCTATCTTATTTCTGCACAATCTCTAATGTCCTGAACAAAAAGCCTTTACCATAGGAAACTGCACTGTAGTACAGGGATRTGACCTCTTGCCAACCTGTGGAAGGGGAGAGAAGTCTCTAGGCTGAGAAGTCACAAAACATCCTCCAAGTACAGTTTGGGTCAATTTTCCATTTGTTCAAGTTTGGTATCTCTGATCATGCATGTGAATTACAGCATTATGTTTCCAACCAGATTATCCATTTAGATATCAAGGTCTACCTGTGCATATGACTTTTGAAGCAAAACACATTTTTTTTYCCTCTTGCAATTAAATATATGTTCTGCTCCATATAGCAAGATGTAGCCAATGTGTTTTGCTTTTGCAAGGGCACAAATTCTAATCTCAAAGGACTCTCCATGAAGAAAGCTTTACAGAAAACAACAGAAAAAGGGAGAACATTTGTATTTGATCACTAGAAAGCCTGGAGTATTGTGGAAGCAGATGCCATGAAGTGTGTTAGTGTCTTTGCTTGACAGAATGCGAAAGGCCTTTCGAGTCCTTGCTGACACCAGCTCTCTAGGAAAAGAGTAAATGTCTGTGACAGGAGGGAGAGTTTATTAAAATTCCAGAAGAGAGTAACAATACTTACATGCCAATATATGTTGTTTAACCAATGGACTTACCTGCCAGGAGGGGATTACATGGCCATAAAAGGCTTTAAGCCACACAGATGTGAACCAGAACCACAGCCCTATCTTTGTAATGGAGAATCACAGAATCTGCCAACTTCAGAATTTAAATACTCAACAAGCCCTCTTAAAATACATCATACCAACAAAGTAACTATGTTTATTCATAAGCTAGGAAAACATGTAACCGTTTTCTTTCCTCCTGTAAATGGGCTATTATGATAACAGACCATCCTGAATTTACCACTTGAGGTAAAGGCCAGTTTTACCTCACAGGAATCAAGAGAATCACAGGTTCATTGCATGTGGAAGGGACCTTAGGAGGCCACCGAGCGCAAACCCCTGCTCTGCCGGCACTGAATTCAGGCCAGGCTGCTCAGGGCTTTTCCTCACTTAGCTGCTGCATGTCTCCAAGGACAGAGATTTACAAACCCTCTGGGAAATCTGTTCCAGTGTTTCAATCCAAGTCGTCTTTATCTCCAGGCAGAACCCTGCCTCTCTGGTTCAACTTGCCCTGTTCTCATGCACCTCAGCAACCCTTTTTGGAGACATCAGAAGGCTGCTAGGAGGTCCTCCTGAAGCCTCCTATTCTTTGTGGTAAACAAGCAGTTCCTCAGCCTCTCCCTGCATGTTTTGCTCCACCACCTTTACCAGACTGGGCAGCCCTCCACGAGATTTGTAGATAGATTCAACTTTATCAACAAYTTTCCTGTACTGGGAGAGGCCAAAACTGGACACAGTACCCAAGGTACAGGAAGCAATAAGGAAAATAACCACTTCCCCATTTACTGCCTGTAGTGCTGCTGATGCAGGTCAATGCTGGTGCTACTAGCCCTCTCGTGCCCTCATTCAAGAGGCACTAAAAGAGTTTAAAGTTTATATCTTAAAGCAGCCTGACTAGCCTGGCACTCTCAACACACATGCTGTCTTTTCATTTAGGTTACAAGAACTGGATTAAAGACCATCTGTACAAGGAAATTCTTACACAAAATGACTGAGACAGAACAGCTCAGGGTTGCTGCCCATGACACATTCTGTAAGCATCACTATTAAGGCAGTGATTCAGTTTCCATACTGAAAAGTGTTAGTGAATAATTTCATAGAAGAAATCATCGTCAGTAGCAGGAYGGTTTTGTTAACTAGCACCAAGTGCTTCCCTGCAGCAACATCTCAGCTCATCCTTACACATAACATACCCTTAAGATTTGTCAGTACCTTCAGTAAAGTTCCCAAGCAAATATTTATGCAGTTAAGCCATACCAGGTGACTAATGTACATTTGAACTTTTATTGATCCAGAAGTGAAGAGGGAGTGCTTAAAGGCTTCCCATAAACCATGTAAAAGTCACAAGAAAAGATTTATTTCTTCCCAAGTTAAAYATGTAATCGTGACCTCAATTTGACAGAGTGAAGAACAGGATTAAGTTTTTCCATAAACATTTACAGATGCGCCGTAGGTTTTTTTTTTTTTTTTTAAACACAACACCTTCATCACCACACTCTCCCAACCATACAGGAACTGAATTTTTTTTTTTTTATGTGCAACAGCTGCATATCTTTCACAGCAAGTTAATAAATACTAGCAATGATCCCAAAATAGTTATCGTTAAAAATAATAGATTCAATTGAAGACAGCATCTAGGAGTAAATGGGGAGCTGATCACGCTAGTAAACAGAGTTAACAGCCGTTACGGACTCCTGTAAAAACAGCTTCAGAAGCTCTGAAATACAAAGGAAACTACAAGTCACTGTGTCCTACACCAGTTCCGTGGATAACGTTAAAATAATGCTTGCAAAGGTTTTTCCAGTTTTATGAAACTCTCATATAGGTAAATTACGATTTAGAGGCCCAGATATCCACAGCTCCATAATTTTCACGCTCCAAAATTACACTTTAGCTACAGGAACAAGTGCGCAGAGGACTGCATACACAAGCATGCACACATCTCCCCTCCCTCACAGAAAGCAACTCTACATCACAGTCTAAACAGGCTCCTCCTCTTTAATCCTGTGGAAGCAACTTAAAGAATTCCCTTGCTTCTAGTCTTCCGCTTTATCCACACAGCAGGGCTAACAGGACATGTTTTTCCTGAAGAATACAAAGTCATTTACAGTTGCTTGAAACCATTATATGAATTATAAAGTAAAATGTATAACCTCTTACCTGAGCATGAAAATTTGACATTGTCGTTGTCTCTATATCTTTCTTTCCCAAAATCTCCATTTTCACTGGTGAATTGGGAAAATTAAATGAAAAGTAGTCTAAAAAGTCAGGTAAGTAAGTAGCTGCCCCATGAACAATACCCATTACATAGTAAGCTGCACAGTTTTCATTTTCACTAAAAACCAGACCCACAAACTCTTCTGCAAATCTCTCCATCTCCACAGGAGATAAGTGGGAGAGTTCATTACTGTAGGCATGGATAACTGATGCACCTCCGTTAGGCTGGTGCTCAATATGAATCAGCTGTTTGAACTCCAATGTGTCCAACCTTTTGAGTTTATTTTGAACCCGTGGCTCCTTTAACGAGACAAATGGAAACTCACTGTTCTCTGGTATCTTGGACTCATAGTCCTTCTTGGGATCCATATTTTTCCCATTGAAATCCTTAAGATGATCATCTATGATGCCTTTGGCTTCCTGATCCTCAATATCAGAAACCAATCCTGAGCAGATGGTCTGAATGGATTTGCTGTACATTTTTGGACGCTTCCTTTTTTCATTCTCTTTATGTTTCTTTTTCTTTTTCTTCTTAACTTTTTTAATCTGTAGTTCTTCTGCATTGGTTTTTGGTTTCTCCTTCCCACCTGTTGAGAGGAAAAAAGTCTCTTAAACACCTTTATATAGATACAGACATGCACACACATGTAGAGATCAGGATTCAAAGCCACCAATACTCTCATCATGGCACATATGGAGATGAATACCGAGTGTCACGTAACACAAGGGTATCTTACCAGAAAGAAATAGAGAAAGCTGCCACTGCTGCACTGTATGACTCACATAAAAGCTTCAGGAAAAGAAACATAGAAAAATACATTTTTCCAAGACTGCTTTCAYGATCAGTCATTCTCCTATCCCTGTCATTTAACTGGTCATCAGAAATTCCAATGGCAGAAAGTCCAGGCACAGTAGCTGACTGCTGACAGCAAACACTGCCGAACAAGGCATTTACAGATGGTCACCAAGCACCATCCATCAGCAAACCATTTACACAAGCTGCTGCCAAAACCTACCTTGCCATGGGGATTTGTGTGGTAAAGCTTCCAGAACCAAATAAACTTTGCAGAACTGAAGTAGGAACAGCTAAGAACTGACCGCAGATTTCCTTTAAAATAAAAGTAATAATAAACCCTTGCAATAAGAGAAGTAGCAGGAGCTAGCATAAAAGCTGATATCTTGCACGTTGAACTGAAAACAAACTCTAAGTTCCCAAAGCTAAGATACGCATTTAGGAGATAATGTGGTAAAGTGATTCTGATGGCCAGGGATTCACCCCCCCCCCCTTTTTTTTTCGTGGACAGCACTTGCCCTCCATTCAGAAATGGGGTAGTTAGAAACCTTCCATCACTAGACTTTCYTCATGTCTTGTTGCCAATACAAACTCATTTCTTTATCTGATGGGTCAAGTTACTAGACAGTAATTGCAGAACACAGAATTACATTCACAGCAAAGAATTCACAGAATCACAGAACGGTTAAGGTTGAAATCAAGATTAGCAGGTTCACAGACAGCACCTTAGAAAAGTCTCGCTACAAAATGCCCACCTCCCAGGCACTCCCAGCCACAGCAGGCCCGTCACACAGGAATTCCCATGCCAGCAGCTGCTACTACCCTGCAGCAGACCGACCTCAACTTGTTATTTGCAGCCCAAGTCACCCACGACACCGTCCTCCCTACCCCCTGCCAAGTCCTCTCCATGCTGGGCCAGGAAATTGCACATCCCGCTGGTAACCTGGAGACTGGACGTGGAACATGCCAGGACACGGGCAAGGAGCCRAGCAACGGGGGCACCTGCCACGGGAGCCGTCCGAGTTCTGCCACAGCAGTCTCGAGACACTGGGAATCCTGGCAGACAGACAGGGAGCTGCTTCTTTGTAGCTTCTACTCTCTCAATTTCTGGGGCAGAGAAGTGCCCTGAGCTCCCTCATTCTTTATTAGCCCAAACAAGAACTTGCACTCTGGGATTTCCTAACCTAACCCCTACAGGCAGGAGCTACAAAACCTTCCTTACCTCTATATTAGATTTAGCAGAGCAATTTCAGTACTGGCCAAGTGAGAGCGACTGCCAAAAGGCACGTGAAAACCTGCCCTGCCATTAGATCGTGTTTAAGGAAAAAGATAACATGCTCTTCCTGCAGCGTTACTGCCTCATCTGGCACCCACAACACTCGGAGCGTCATTGCAGTCGTCCTTCTGATGCCTGTTTAAGGCCAGCAGGCATGGAGAGACCACAAGGAGCAGCCAGATATGCTGAGCAGCCCCCTTACAGGAGRCACAAACACAGCCCGGAGGGCCAAGGACCTCATTTCTCTCCTGGGGGAAAGTCTGCAGCCAACACACCATCATCTGGCAAAGCCACCTGCTGCTGATCATTCTCCCTGGCACCCTAACATGTGTCCCTGTGGTGCCAATGCCAGACAGAGGGAAACAAGAAYGGAGAGATAATTATGGCAATGGGCAGCATCACAGCATGGGCTTTAAAATCCCAACCCAAACCTCAAATTCGGACCAGAGAATGGAGAACAGCTCTGTTCTCCTGCCTGCAAGAATCCACAACTGAAGAGCACTCAAAGAGTCTGCAAGGATTTCAAATTCCCAAAAGGGTTTTAATTTACCTGAAAAATTATTTCAGGTTTTCATTATTCATTCATTTTCATTATTTTCAGAATTTAAGTATGAAAATTCTTCACTGTAATGAATGATAACAAAGCTGTCAAACATTCTCAAATACTGAGCTAACCTAAATACAGAGAATATGGAATTAGGCCACCAAATGCTGTAACAAATCCAGGGAGCGAGGGGAATTATCTATCAAGCTACTCCACATGTTCTCCAGAGGAGCACACAGCTCCTTCCAGGGAGCAGCCACTCACATCTGGGACATGATGCGTGGCAGGGAAGTGCTGACAATTTCTATTCCATGGGGTACAAATCAGAACTACAACTGGCAAGCAAATACAACAACAGTTGTTCTCAGTTCTCAGACTTAAAGCTGTCTATAATAATCAGAAAAGGAGAAGATCTACATCCACACTATTAACACCCTTACCGCATGCTCTACTATAAAGCTACACTACACTCCTACTAACCGAAACATGAAGTATTTCCAGATCCATGTGCTTATTTTACATATTTGGGCAAGATTAACTCAAAAACTGCCAACCTCCATGTTTGTTTCCAACCTCCTCCAATGTAGGAGAAAGAAGGAAGAGCATCTGTGCCATTCCCTCCTTCTGGCACCCAGAGAACCTTATCAGAAGGTAGAGACATTCTGCTACATTTGACTCCTCCTGCAAGGTGCTGTCAAAACAAATAAATACAAAGCAGAAAGGCTAATCACAGCCTCCAGTCATAGCAAGGCAGGAAAGAAAAAAAACCCTAAATTTGCAAAGCTAAATATCCGTAAAGCAGCACCGAAGGGGACATCCCCCACCRTGGTCTCAGAAGCAGCAGTGTTTCAAAAGGAAAAGAGCACAACCTGCGTGACTAAAATCGGACACCGCGAACCCCACCAGCGCCCCGGGAAGTTACAGAATTAGGCCAAGTTTACATGAACACACGCAGGGAGATTTACACTCACACCAGCTGCAGCAACAAATTTTAGTTCGACTTGGTATAAACCTACTAAACTATAAATCTTTTTATAGAAGGATTAAATGAAGAACATCTTTAAGTCAAAAATATTTTTCGTTCTTTTTTTTTTTCCCAGCACATCCCTGAGGCATTCAGAAGTAGCAGAACAGGAAATAGGTTAAAAATAAGAATGTCACTAGTATCTAATAGAGCCCACCTTCAGTTGCAGCTGAACTTTCTGCTCAGCTTTAGATGCAACTACTTTACAACATGCATAACGTTGTATTACTAGCAGAACTGAAAAAATACTAACTGTATTTCTTAGGCCCCTGCTAATACACATGCTACAAGAAAAGARAGTAACACTGAAAGCCTTCGGTGACAGGCTGAAGTGATTATGCCATTTAAGCATATGAAGTACCAAAATCTATCTGTAGATGTTTTTGCTAATCATGTGAAGAGTTGCAAAAATGCTGTATGCAATTTGGAGGCAAATAAATTCATCTGCTAGCAGCCTCACACGTTTCAACACTGCTCTTCTGCTACACATCTTTTTGGCCCTCTAAACACTCTCAGGGTAGAACTGAAGCAATTAAACTCAAAATGTCTGAGAACCAGAGTGCAATAACAAGAGAGAGAGCAAAGAGCTGTATAAAAATATCCAGGGTGAAGAGTATGGAGATCCCTGCACTTACAGGGATTCTGTCCTAGAGGAAGCAGAAAAATGCGGAGTCTCTTAACCCTTGGCAGCAMACGTGACGCTCCTCTCACAGGACATGAGCCAAGGGGGTCACTGAGCAGGAGCGAGCCCCGAAACACAGAAGCTGAAGAAAGAGGACTCCAAAGCAGAATTTTTGAAAACATATTGCTGCAGTGGGTTAAATTTGCAACTTTAAATTAGCAATTATATTAATGTCTCTGTTCTAAAAAATATATTTTAGTACATTTAACTATAACACCATGGATCAGTCTACAAATTCTTCCTTCTGTCCCTTATTCCAGCACCACCCACGTGCTCACAGCACAGTGCCTGCTCCTAAGAGGACTCGGACATAAGCCCAACTTCAGCATATTTGTGTCCAATTATTTCAGCACGCAGCCAAGTTTGCCTGGAGAATACAAACAGGACACAGAAAACGGTGATTTCCAAGAAGAGCAGTTCTCAGCAAAACTTGAGCAGACTTTCACAGAACAAAGGAGGGACTTTTCTAGTTTAAGGCTTCTGCTTGGCTGAACTTCAAAAATCAGCTCCCAAGCAGGTGTTTAAAGCTGCTAAGAAACTGAAAAGACTTGAAAATAATATAAAGGATTCCTGAAATAGGGAGATTGCCATCAGCAGTGCTGCCCAGTGAAGTGCTTTCATTTTAATGTGCTTTTGCATTAGTCATGGCATGAATAGAAAAATGTCCAGTCACTGCTCTGCTGCAAATTTCACTGCACTTAAACACAGCACAATGGGCTGCTGCTTCCAACACCAATATTGCCCCTGCGACGCTTGGTTAATGGACACTGGGAAAACAGAGCTGCACTTAGCATCTCCCTAGGGCAGCAGAACTGCTCCAGAGCCGGCAACACAGAACAGAGTAAAAACACCAGAAAGCCGCCCAGAAGCTGAACAAAGATCCAAGCGCTGTAATGCTGAGATACCCAAACTAGCTCTGTCCAAGCCAAGTCTGGCAGCAGCAGAGCAGTGCCTGATGTAATTTCACCTCTAAACAAGGCAATCACTCACAATCCTAAACCTTCAATACAGGTGTTTCAGGCAGTCTACAACCAACAATCACAATAAACTTGTGTCATACATAGATTTAATCTAACTTGAACCAAGGGAATAAAAACCTTAGATATTTTGAAGTGCAGGGCATGTTTATCTCAATATGCTCTGAGATGCATTTAGAGCACAGGGATTGCAGCACAATTCAAACCAAAAACCCCTATTTCTCCACCGTGTGATTCAGACACGAGACATAGGAAAGAATTTTTGCTCGCCTTAAACCAGTGGTCTGATTCAAATGAGTCAGAGAACTCCTTCGGCACTACAAGAACATGCAACAGCTGAAGGAGACAGGGGAACACTTGACACCCAAGGAGCWTTAGGGAACCTCGCCCTCGAGCTGGTGTCCAGAAGCCTGCTGAGTGGGCACTGGCTGAACTGAAAGGCTATAGAGCTGCAGAACTGCTATTTTGCTCCTGCTCCCAAAGTACAGGGGCTGGGAGTTATGAAACTTGCACTATATTTGACAAAGGAAAAAAGAAAAAAATAATTTGTACTCATTCAGCTCACARCATACACTCGACAATAAAAGGTTTCCCTTTATACAATTTTTAACTACCTTCTAGGCAAGTGAGGCTTAATGGGTACCACAAATAACAGCACAGTTAAAAACTCTGCAACTCATGCACCTTTTGTCATGATCTGCTCTAAARATGCTGCAAATAAATCTCCGTAGGCTGTTTTGCAGTGCTGCAATACCCCAATATACACAGCACGAGACTTGTACCTAGTACTGATATTCTCAGCGCTCAGAATTTTACAGAACTAATCCAATGCTTTAGTATTATTAATATTTACTTTAAAATGAATCTGACATCCTGCATTTCTCTTAACTGCAGACCAATTGCTTTCAAATTTCCTTTTTTTTAAGTCATTGCTCAAAAATTAGCTAGTCTATCTTTACCTGGAGTATCTGTGTTTTGTTAATGAGATAATTTAACTTGAAATTCTGCATACAGAGGCCACAGAACTCCCATTTTGACGGCTTTTTTCAACTGTAATGGTGGTTTTCCTCGACAACTCTTGACTTCAAGGTTATGGTCCCAAAAAGTTCTTAGAGGAATTGTTAAACATCCYCCCCCSCCCCCCCCCCCCCCCCCCACACACACACAGACACACTTGAAAAAATACAATTTTATCATGGTTTTCTAGCTGCCTCCTGACAGGTACAAGAAACAACAATTTACACCTGCAGCCAGTAGGTATAGCCAATCTTCCTGTCCCAGCTTTGGGAGAACTCATTTCCAAAGCTGGAGAGAGCTGTGCTACACTTGGCAGGAAGAAGAGGAGGAAGCAGTGCAAGGACCACCGCAGCGCAGACACACGAGTCTGCACAGGCTCCGTATTTCCTAGATTTTTGCAAGGACTGAAACACAGCACCTTCYTATTTGCTCCACAGCACATGAAAGATCACAGCAAAAGCCACCAGCTGCTGGCGCGCAACTTGGGCTGTGCGAGAGATGAGTCTGGCTACTCCCACCTTTATCTCCAGTCTGATCCTGTTGCCTTCTGCAGCGCTGCAAGTCCAACCTGTTGCTCTCCAGTAAGAGGAGAGGTAAGAGGTAACCCCCCAATTTACCACCTTCAGTTATTTATCATTGTCCCATGTGAGCAGACACACAGCTCAAGAGTTCTCCTCACAATTCACTCTAAAGCTAATGATGTTTCCGAACTTTACTATGACACAGCTCTGCAGGTGTTCTTCTGGCCCGGCCTTCACTGTTTAGTGCACAGATATCCCATTAAAACCAGAGAGAGAGGAAGTCTTCCCTTGCATATTCCATTGAGTTTAATATTCACAGCCRCATGCAATTGCAATACAGCTTAAATCAGGGACATCCAAGCAGCTCTCCATTAGGACATGCAGTCTTAGCAAGGACACATGTTCTTTGATGCACTGCCACATACTGTCGACTAAAAACAGGAGAGAGAGAGAGAGAGCGCGCGCGCGCAGGCGCGTGCGCAGCATGAGAAAGCATGAGAAAAAACTAGTTTGCATTGGCCAGATGGCTAGATAATTAAAAGTCAAAGTACAAAATTATCTTATTTAATTGAGTTCATGAAAAAACATTCCAAACAGCTCAAATGGAATCTGTCAGGAGAGCTCATCTCCTAAAGCAGTTGAAGTAGGAACACAGAATTCTGAACAGAAACAAGATGCACGCAGTCTCATTCTCYTAACTCCACAGTGACTACAGAGGAAGACAAACTGCCAGCAGATTGAAAAACTAATAGACTGCATGCTTGGAAAAAGGCAAAACACATGGAACTTTGGTGCATCTCAGTACATAGCCAAAGAAACAAAGCGAGTAGCAAGGAATACACCCCAGAAATGAATGCTRTCTTGTTGCATTAGTGGCTCTATAATTCAGAGCTTTAAAGTTTCCAAAACATCAAAAAAGTCAAATCTAAAATGCATGAAATAGTTCTATTTTATGTTGCCTTAGCCTTTTCCTAACTGAAAGGTCACTGCCACATTGAGAATAACTTTCCAAAAATTTCAGAAAATGCACCAATACCTTCTGGTTCAATAGCTTAACATGTACACAAGCAATGTCCACATATGCAAACACAGGATGCAAGAAAAGTCACCACCACCCAGAAAGGAATTGGCTCCTWCAACATTTAATTAACTAACTGCTTCCTAGCCAGAGTCACCGGTAATCCCGGGAAGATCCTAGCAGGCTACCCATTAAGCACACTCATCAGGAAAAGCTTATTGGGATGTTCTAAGAGCAGCAGAGATTTACAGAGTGATAGATAAACAGATAWAATAAAAAGGAAATATTCTTCAGTTAATTCTTCTATGATAAACTGAAAGGAAAGTCTGTAAACAGTATCTAGAGTCTAGTCACTTAGGTTACTACACTGAAAACAAAGTACTGGCAGGCAACATGCTGCTCCTTCTATACTTCTACCTCTCTGCTCTCTAAATATATCTATAACCAAAGCAGAACTGAATTCCCATCTAGACCAAAAGCAGGAATGGAAACTGAGGAGTGCAGAAAGGCATAAGCAGAATCGTTTGTTATTCTGTTCTGAGGATAACAAGAAGAATCTACTGAAAGCCATGGCAGTCTTAATTGTCAATGTAGTTTTGTGCAGTTTTATGCATTTCTGGATTTTAAAATATTTTGTGGGAGCATTTTAGCCTTTTGCACTTTAATACAATAAAGTTTTCTTCACAAGCTGCAAAAAAAGCTTCCCAAACACACTGCTCTACCAGTATTTTTCACTCTGCTACGGAGAAACTACAGTGGTGCATCTTTAAAGACAGTGCAGTAACTCACTCGGATTTCATTTGAGTTTTGCACCAACTTGACAGCAT
Organism: Nothoprocta perdicaria; assembly: GCF_003342845.1. NCBI lineage: Eukaryota > Metazoa > Chordata > Aves > Tinamiformes > Tinamidae > Nothoprocta > Nothoprocta perdicaria. The sequence continues at coordinate 3,849,674 of NW_020455688.1, read as the reverse complement.
TTTAGTTGATCTGTGACATGGAAGTTAAACTGCAACCCACAATCACTTCACATAAGCACCAGCTTATGAAGGAAAGGAAAATATTTCTGTGCACTCAACCAGCTGGACTCACCCAGAAATTTACCTGTCAAAGACATACACTGGCAATGCCTGGAAGGGAGAAACAGTTCTCAGAGGAAGAGCTCCTKCAAGGGTGACAGCACTGCAATTCTCTGAAGCTTTACCTTGGAATTCAATGCATTTGAAGTCAGTAAAAACCTGCAATTATTTCTACATTCTTCATCTCACAAAAATGAAACCGCTGCTCACAGGTTACCAGACTCAGAGCCTTCAGACCACTAGTTCAGACCTTTTCCAACTAGTAAATCATAGGAAAGCTCATTTGCTTTGCAGAAAGTGACTAAAAAAAAGGACACACCCCCCAAAYGCACATCAATCTGAAAGGCCACCAGACTTCTGCTTCAAGCTCAGACCCCACCTCCAGCAAGACCAACTTTAATAGYGGTGCTGCCCCACTGGCCCTTAGCTAAGATCTGCCCCCAAATGCCAAAGCAGCATTCGTCAGAGACGAGCAGTGGTGGCTCCTCTYGGTTCTCTCTCACTAGCACTGGAAGTCACACAAGTGACTTCACGAGTCCTTCACAATTTCACATGAGTCCTTCAACACCTCCCTTAAAGTCCAAATACAAAATACAGTGGACCAGGGAAAGAAAAGAAAATGGGTGGAAGAAAAAAAGGCACTTTTTTGACTCAGAGAGGCAGGTCTCATCTTAGATGTAAAGTTGGTAATTCCCATGGAAAATCCATCTCAAAAAAAAAAAAAAAAAAAAAAAAAAAAAAAAAAGAAACCAGACCAAAATAACACACCACACAAGACACATGCACGCTGGAGTTTCATTAGGGACAATATGTCATTTTTTCCCAAAAGACAAAAGAGACTTCACAGAAACAATCTGCACTTACAGCTCTCCATGCCAGTAAGATACAGACATTCACTCTACCCTCTTCCCTGGGCTCTCACATTCCATAAACCAGGGCACTGAACCTTGCAGAAGCCCATGCTCAGAATGTGTCTCCTAACTGCATTTTTAGAAATTGCTGTGCTCCATTATGAGTAAAGATCAAATTAGAACTGACACTTAAAGAAAGCCATACAAGTGATATTGAAAGCAAATAATGCCTATTAATCTTTTTTCTTCTTCTTTCAGAACCTCTACTAACCCCCAGCCACGTGACAAGATTTCTCTGCACAAAACTTCCTATTAAAAAAATAATAATAACCACTTGCCAGCAGSACAAGGGCGGGATCCTTCCCCACCGTGTAGCCCTAGAGAGGCCACACCTGAACACTAGGTCCAACTCTGGGCTCCCCAGGACAGGAGACCCACAGGTCTCCCACAGAACGGCAAAGGGCCATGAAGGTCACTGAGGGACTGTAGCATCTGCCCATCACGTGAGGAGAGGCTGAGCAGGCTGGGACTTCAGCCAGCAGAGAGCTAAATATCCATGCAAGTGCAGGGGAGAGAACTAGACTCCTCTCAGAATCCAGTGCCAGGACAAGAGATAATGGGCACAAACTGAAACACAAGAAATTCCATTAAACCCAAGGGAAAAAAAAAAACCCACACTTTTTTTTTTTTTTTTTTTAAACTCCCAGAGTGCTTGAGAACACCAGGGTGGCCCAGAGAGCTTGCAGATATTGAGATATTGAGAACTTAACGAGCCCTGGTCCTGAATAACCTGCTCAAAGTGACCCTGCTTTGAGCAGCTGGGTGTCGACTAGATCAAGAAGCCTCTTCCAAACTTGACTATTTTGCGATTTTGAGATTCAATGTTGAAACAGTGTACAAACAGATATGACTTAATTAGATTCTGAAGTTGTAGGAATGAGCCAAAATTAAGACTAGTGCGCAAGTCTGCTTTCCTTTTTCTTTAAAAAAAAGAAAAAAGATTAAGAATTTGACTGTGTTCCCAAATGAGAATCCCTAAGTTCTGTAGTTTCATGCATTTAATATTAGATATAAAACATAACCTGGATTCMTTTCTTCCTTTCTGCAGTATAAGAAATTGCAACTATAGCAACTGTATGGAGAAGATACAGTATTCAGCACCATTCCTAAAAGTCTTCACCATACTGCATCAGACCTGCAACCACGTATATTTGTTTCCCCTCCATGCAATAACAGTTTCCTATAAAAATTAAGTTTGAATTTGCAGCCTTTATATAAACTGCTCAATTCTATGGAAAACATGATTTAACTTAAATAAGAAACAAAATTGAGCATCCAATSCAACTATGAAATTTCTGAAGTACTACAAAGAAAAACCCGTGTGGTTTGAACCTACCTTTCTGCAATAATTTGACCTCCCCGTTTTCTTTCTTGATTTCATTCATTATTTTGTGCTTCTTCTTCTCTTTYTGCTTCTTATCCCTTTCTTTTATTTTGTCTTTGATTTGAGCTGCAATGCAAATATTTTACAATTAAGTGGGAATAGAAAACTTGAACTGTAATTGTCCCATGCACGTTTCATATTACTCTTACGCAAGCCCTATTAAGGGGATAAAAGGAGTTATGAGGAAATCCCAGGACTTATAGCAGAAAAGCTAATATTTATCTGTTGCGTAATCCAACATAAGCTTATTGAACCCAGACAAGTTTTGTTTCTGTTACACTGGAACTGCATGCGACGACTCAGCACTGACTATGCAGTCAAGAGAGCACGTTTTGCTTCCTCAGTAACACTACACTTTCCTCAGCTTCCTTCTGTAAGCAGCCCTCATTTCTTGAGATTCAATTTAAATGCATTAGATAGAAGGTGAGGAAAAAGGGAGACATGCAACAGTCTARGTTTGTACTTTCTTGCATGTGTGTAGGCACTAAAAGCTCTACATAGCCATCTCCACATACTGTAAACTTGATAGTGCTTTCAACTACCACATAGTTTGAAATGAACACGTCAACCAAATTTGTCACCTGCAAGATCATTTACATTAGTTTACGTGTTACACTAGTGCATTAACAACAGTAAGATRTAATTAGAGTCAAGTATGAAATGGAAAGGGAATGAATTACATCTAGTATTTGTCGAAAAAATAAAATATTTTTCACAGCAGATAAATACTCAGGTGTCTCCCTTGCTTGCCCCCAAATCTGCATCAGCAGATTCGGTGCTGTTTTCTACATGAAAATATCAGATCCCTTGGAATTCGTAGTTTCAAGGACTAATCTTTTTTAGACAAAATTAGTTTCAAGTCCATGCATTTAAGCCCAGGTAAAACTRATTTCTTCAGATTCCCTGCAACTAGTGCTTCACAAATGGTTTCTTGGTCTGAAACCATGTCCCTGCTGTAAATGTTTATTGAGCTYTTTTAACCTCTGGAAGATGAAATCTGACTTCCTGCTTTTACATAATGCTACCTCTTAGGTACCTAATACTTTCTCAGTAATATCACTGATAAACAATCCTAATGTTTAATTTATAGTACTTCCATTATAAGYCCCAGAAGGAAGCAAGGAGAAATCTAACTGCCTTTCCTCAAACATTCACCTTAAAGAAAAGCAGAAGACATCTTCACTTCTAACAGACTATAAAATTCATCAAAACTAAAAAGATCCTTCAGATCTAGGAGGCAATATATGGTGTTCTATATCTATTAACAACAGTTCACAAAAAAAAAAATTGCTTAAAAGATGCAGGGGGCTAACAGTAATCCACATAAGTGCTTACAGCAATATTTCCCCAGCACCCTTATCAGTCCCTTCTGGGAGTTTTCTAACAAAGCTACACAAATTGTTGAAAAAAGTTGGGAGAGAAAAAAAAGAAAACAAAAATGCAGTAACTGAGATGTGACTGACTATATGCAGACCAGGATAAGTAATGAAGAGAGGATAGAAACTATCCTGGCACAAAGATTATTAAGAATAAATTGTCCATGATTCAAACTATACAAAAATCTTTGATTCAGGCAACTAACAGGATCATGTTAAAAAACAGCCTAGCAGGTCAAGAGATGGAAAGGAGGTGGTCCATGCGCCTGTATGACAGGCRAGTTTCTCCTACACTCCAAACTAACTATAGACAGAATTCTTCTCCAGCCTGTTCACTCCTCTCCCTCCCCTCCAYGAAGTGTTTTTTTAAATCCCCTCAAAAGATGAAACTCAAAACTCAACTCAAAAACAYGAAACAAGAAATCACACAAGAGTTTAATGCTGTCAAAGCAGAGAGCCACTGAACAAGGAGGCTTGATTTATAATTGGCAAAGCACATTCAGTCCGGTCAGGATTATCATCATGATGAGAAGGCTTAATTTTACCTCATACTTGCATATTGTTAAGAGGCACACTTGAATCCTAAGCAATARCAGAAGTCAAAGAAGGACTGAAGAGCATATACAAATGCTGAGCCTTGTTGAGGCAGGCTGAGAGCAAGGCTGAAAGAAGCCCTTTATTGTAGTCTCATGAATGGTATCACAGACCAATGAATCTTGCAAATTTGTCAGAAGCAACACAAAGAAAGAGAGAAAAAGCTGAAAACGTTATAAAGAGCCTCTAGTTTATTTTCACATCTAGAAAGTAATTAGGAGACAAAAAAAAAAAAGGAAGGCAAGTAATGTCCTATGACAGGCTCTGGGAAGATCTGCAAGCAAGTCAAAGTACCTCAGTGGCCATGAGTGACATGTAAAGGCAGCTGAGGAAGGTTTTTTTTTWAAAAAAAAATGAAGTTCAACTATTGTGCTTCTTAAAAATACAGATATATCACAGTACCACAATTAGRCCAAAGTACAGCCCAATGTAAGTCAAGAACAGCAAAGAATCCCAAATAAAACATACAAATTCTCAGGCTTCTTTCCCCACAGCAAATATATACAACCAATAGATGATAGCAGGCAAAGTACAATTTAACATTATGAAGTCTATGCTGACATGAGTCATTGTATAACTTTGCACTTGGTCTTATTTCTCAGCTCTAGTATGTTCTGTTTATAAGTTTAAAGAAAAAAGTATTTTCTAGTCTGACCAACAGAACACAAGCAAATCTTGCCCACAGATCACTTCCGCAGGAGCAGAATTACAGTTTCACAGCTTTCAATGGGTTGAAGAAGTAAAACTGCTCCAAATTTTAATAAGATTAAGCTTACCACAAAATCGACTTCATTTTGGCTACACTGGTTTGCCAAGTCAGTAAGTTTAAAAGTTCTAGTAGTCATTCAAGTCAATGAATTCAATGAACACATGCACATGATACAGAGATTTGCAAGGAAAGGCAAGTGAGGTTTCTCAAACAGAGTTTCCCTACATTTGTACATATCTCCATATACTTTTTACATCTGCTGCYCCAGCATGCTCCTACCATATGACACTCACACAGTTTAATAAGGGCTAGAGCTCTTTCAGACTCTCAAGCAGCAAGATCTCTTATAGTTTCTTTCCTAACATAAAGCACCAGTGTACCCCAGTCATACACCATGTCAGTCCAAATCTCACTTCCTCACAAGAAAATTCTCATTAACAAAAATCTGATCTCTCTCTCTCTCTCTCTCTCTCTCTCTCTCTCTCTCCCCCTCTTCCTAAGGAATTGAAATGTTAACACTAAACTTCATGTGTTTTTTCCCATTTCAAGGAAATAAAGTAGGATTTAAAAGAGAAATCAAGGGAAATATTAGACATCTGTATCTTCTTAACATATATGCAGAGTTATTAAATACATTTTAAAGATTGTGTATATGTAGGGTATGAAGATATGGTTGTTTAATATTGGATACATTCATTTTAAAGAGAGAGAGATTGAGATTGAAGGCAGCATGGCTGACAACTCAAGTAAGAGTATGAAAAAGGAAGTATCTATAGAGGATACCAACATAAAATGCAGTTCAAGAAGCCTGTCCGGAAAAAAACCCAATCGCTACTCTACTACACAAAACTAATCGTTTTATGTTTTCTCTTTCCAGTACCTAAATCCTTAAGCTTAAAACAATCCATGAACTCAACCATACCTAATTCTCAACATGGCCACAGTCAACATGATCTTGTTTCTCCTCGCTATATTGCACAGAGGCAGCTGGTGGCCATTTCTCACTAGCCTGATGCTACTGCCCAGTCATGTTCTCATGACACCGAATGCCCAAAGAAATCGATGGCCTACAAACCATCACCTTACTCTTCAAATGATCATTTCCAGGGACATAGCTCCCATAGGCAGAAGTTATATTAAGTCACATCTGTCACTGTCATATAGACAAAAATTATTCCTGCAAGAGATAACCGTTAATTAACTTGTTATTTATTACTGCATATAAATATTTTGTTTCATTATTACAGCATATTAAATCTTACAGGCTTCTCCTATCTCTACTCATTTTACTATCTGCTTTTGCAGTGGGTACACACGTTTCCTGTTCTGAAATACATAGAATTTAAGTAAATCCAGTCACAAGCATGAAGCATATATCCCATGGGAAGGGGGAAGAACTCCACGTCTTTTCACAAAGTAATTTCTCCCTATAAAAAGGCTTTTTACCCTCTCTGTCAAAAGCATATGAAGTAAAATTTACAGCTCAGGAAATAACTGATCTTGGTCTGAACAGATATCCCCTTTTAGGACTAAAAATGGAGAAATTCCATTCTCCAAGCTCAGTAGGAGCTTAGTAGGATACAGTTACAGAAGGTCCAGGAAGAGTTAGGCTTGTTCCTTAGCTTTCAAYTTTTAGCTCCCGAAGAAAGGAGAAAAAAAAAGTCTCTATTTATAACCCTGCTAACCCTTTCACTTCTAGAGTTCTGCAGAAATAAATACCTAGGAAATGAAATACACACCACACTTGGAAGGAAGAGATATCTAGATTTTGTGTTCACAATCATACAAGAGGGTCACTATTTAAAGAAAATAAAAGGAAAAAAAAAATCTGTGTCACATGGTAGCAGTACAGCCCTGACTGAAATGTAGCAGCAGCAGTATACATAAAGATAAGCTACATACAGGAAAAAAATCACATTTCCTTAGATGCTATTCAGGAAGGTGAAGTAGAACACTTGGTACTTCTTCAGTCTACAGCAAATGCATGAACTGGTCTGAATTCTGACTTACTCGCATGCTTCTGCTTCCAACCAGGAAGTTTCTGCTTTTTCAGGATGTCAGAGTAAGCACATAAATAAGAGAAATGAAATCATAGTGTATTTATAAGGTAAACAGTCAATTACACCTAGAGGCTACAGAAATACCTTCTGTTTCCAAATACCTGGTGACAAGCCTTGCCATACCCAATGATTTCATAAGCAGTCAATCAAATAACACAAATTCATAGATCAGCCTTTCCTACTTCAGATGGGCAATCAGGAGGCCTCCACCTCTACTAAAAGCCTTCCAAAGAGCAACAAGTAAATTAGAGTAAGCAAAGTGAGGTGTTCTGCAAAGAATTATGTGCAATGCAGTAGCAGTCACACCGTGAAAACTGCATCTTTAAGCCTACGTACGAGCTCAACCAAGTCTGCCTTAGCACTGAAAGAAAGAAGTTCTTGAACCTTGGTGGATGCCAAAAGCTGCAGCTGCTTTGCATCAGCTTTCCAGATGGTAACCCACATTAGTAGTCAGTCAAAGATTACACCCATAGTGCTCTGCCTCACTCTCCTCCCTTTGATTTAAAGGCTGTCTCTGCACATCAGGCACAATATTTACAAACTACTGTTGATGGACACCATCAATACAGTCGACACCAACAGCAGTGTAACTGGAAGGAAGCAGCGGAGGACAAGAACACTCTGCATTCCTCCTGTCAGCTCGCTCCTCCCTTTAATACAAATACCCATAAAAATAAAACCTCCAGGAGCCACGTTTATCTGATTATGCAGACACACAAAGGATTTTGATGCTTGCACTTGTATTATGTCAAAGGGCGTACACAGGAGAGCAGGCTCCCTGGCTCAGCGACTATGAAACACCCAGGCAGTGCTTTAGAGACATGAAAAGCCTGCTCGTTTTTCTTTCCGACAGCTAGAAATACTTGGCTGACATACTCACTAGTAATTAAGGTTTAAAATCAAAACCATCAAAAACCCCTTAGCAAGCGAGAACATTTCCCCAACCAGCCTTCAGTGAAGGGGAAAGAAAACCCCCTTTAGAATCCAAATACTTGTAAGGAATGTAATCTTTGCAGTTCTGAAGAAAGCCTCCTACACACAAAACCAAATGGGCAAGTTTGAGTCCCAATGCAGGGGAGTTGCATCAGAAACCAGAAGTGAAGAACATGACCTCGCAGCTGCAGACAAGGCCTCTACAAGCAGTTTCAGATCCARTGTTTTAATCTACCAATTTTGTTTCAACTCGGATAAATTGTTTGTTGTTTTACAACAAGAATAAATATCTGCTGCATAATTTACATGTAGGGTCAGATTCCAGGGCACCAGAGGAACTCTTGTTTTCTAATTTACAAAAAGAAAAGAGGAAAAAAAGAAAAAAATGTGTTTGATCTTGCAATGTTTCATGGTGATTTTATAAAAAAAGGGGAAATCCCTCAGAAGAAAGACTAATGCCCTCACGTTCACTTCAGCATTTGATTCTTCCATCAATGCTAACTTCAGCCCTCAGAACTGAGCTGCATGTAGGTCTTGAACAGCCGAAGAAATCCAAGAGGTCCCTCTTCACCACATATACCACACACAAAACTCTAAATGCTTTCTGAGCATTGCCAATCACCGTGATGTATCTAAACAGAAGTGTATTAACAAATTCAGAAAAGATCAGACTGATGAGTTTAAGAAGTTTGAGAGAATTATTTCCTGCTCTAGAACCAGAGTTTCCACTACACTGAAAGGAATTAAAAAAAAAATTAAAAAAAAAAACCCACACAATAAGAACAGGAAAGGAAACAGAAGTAAAATGAAGAGAAAAGCACTTTGCAGAAGAAAAATCAAGTTACTCAATAGATGCAAGGTTCCAGTCCCAGAAAACAGGAAGACTTTCTCCAACCTACTTTGGTAAATCAAAGTATACAGTGAATTTTGCACTAGACGCATTGTGAATTTAATAACAAGTCTGAAAAGAGCTATATTTTAAAAATACAAAACATTACAACTAGAAGTTTTATGAATGCCTAAACAACAAAGTATTCAGAGGAATCACTGGTGAACATTCATCTAAAACCCAACCTACACTTCAGAGACAGCAGGAGGGGAGGAAAAAAAGACAAAAAAGAACAGAAACCCCCCACATACAACAACAAAAAAGCAAAAGCTACAGCACTATGCTCAACGTTGCTTTCTTGCTCACATGGGAGCTCCAWCAGCAAGTTAAAAGGATTAGTCTCATTTCGTAATTGCTTGCACACTAAGGAAATCTTATCAGCAAAGGGATTATTACAAAACAGGGAGCCAGAGGGAAATTGTACACAAAATTCTAACAAATGGCAAGAAACAGAAAAGATGGCTGATGTGTGTGGCTCACACCCTGTGCCTGTGTAACAAAACAGAAAAAAAAACTAAAAAATCTCTGGACAACCATAAGCTGATCAAGCAGGGAGTGGCTGTAAGAGTTTTGTGCAGTTAAGAAAACAACTTCAGCTTTGAACTGCTAAAGCAGAGCTGCAGTTAAGTCAACTGAACTGGTACAGTCATGAAGTGGAATAGCAGTCCTCTCTGTCAGATTTGCACTATGTTTAGAAAGAAAAAATAATTGCACAACTTTTAATTCCGCTATCAAAACATGTTTGTCATGTAAAATTTAAGGCACTTTAAATATTCTAAGCCTCATGGATGCAGAATAAGCCAGGCCTAAGGCAAAAAAGTCTCTGCATCCTTGCTCCAGGTCTGCACCTGGATTTTCTATGTTATCTCAGAAAGCTTCTTTCTACTTTGTCCATTTAACCAAAGCATAAGCTGCAAAGCCCAGTTATGACTTTATAATTTAAAGGTCCTGCCACTGAAAGAAAGCACCAGAAAAATCTCAAAGTGAAAACCTGCTTAAGACTTACCTAAATTTCTGTATTTCTTTTTGTGAAATTTCTGGGGTGGTTTTTTTGGTTTTTTTTTTTTTTTTTTTTAAAAAAAAACCTCATCCACCAACCTTCAAGCCTTTAAATCACTCAGAAAAAGAAAGTGCTTCAAAACCAGAGTCATAACTGCTAGCAAAGGAAAAATTTTAGCTCTCGGGGGTATTTTTTTTCCTTTCTTTATTCCTCCCAGTTCAGGGACGTGGGTTCCCTTGTCAGCAGCAAGTTCTACTTGGAATTCCACTCTATTCGTTGCACCCCTGAGTACTGCCTCTGCACTTCAACTGCTGGTGAAAGGATGGAGATTTTCAGAGCCTAATAAACATGGAGGGAGCTTCTCCCATTCTACCTACTGATCTTTTCCTATTTTGCTTCTTTTAACGATTTCTGCACATCTACTCATCATTTGCACAATTTTCTCTCTGGCAGGTGTTACAMTGATATGTGTATCAGTTCAGAATACTAAAAGGGAAAAAATAAGAATCAATGTTGCCAACTGCATGATGATGATGACGCTGTTTTTTCAAAGCAGTAAAAGCAATGTGGTTGTCTAACTGCAGACTCCAGCAAGAGGACACTTCCCTGCACTAAGTTGATTTTTAGAGAGTATCATCCTCTAGCTGCACATTTCATGGCTTCTATGAACTCCTCCTGTTACATATATAGGTGGCATCCTGTGTTTCTCCATTTCCTATGTAAAGCTGTGTGCACCAGCTTCTCAGTTTAATCATACYGAATCCTTTTGATTCGCCTTGATGTCCTATCTGGGGGCTGTGCCGTTTTTTTACTCTCCTCCTACTACATCTTCCTTTAATCTTCCTTGCATTTCCTACAGCATCTACCCATGTACCTTCTTCCTCACACCAAGATCAAAATCGTCTCCGTCTTGCACAGTTTTTGTTTGCCATTTTCCCTCTCTTTCACATTAGAGCCTCAAATTCGTTAGTTCCATGTCACCATATCACAGGACTCCCTATGATATCTTCTTTGAGCACATGTCACAGTCCTAAGGCACAAGTTCTCCCTCCTCCACCCCTCCCTACCCTGAAACCTTCTGCTTCATTTTCCTCCATTTCCTCCAGATTCTGCACATCCTCCCTCGCCCACCAGGGACTCTTTTTTCTCCCATTAGACTCTGTAAAGTAAATTATTCAAGGAATTTACAGCACAAATCTGTTCTTTAATCTACAGTCAAATATTAGAAAAAAAAATAGAATAAAAGGCTGGATGTTCCCAGAGCAGGGAACTTTTTTTTTTTTTCCAGAAGATACTGAAAGAAAATGAGGGATATACAGGTTACTGAGTGTAAAGTTCTTCAATTTCACATGAAACTAGGTCACCAAGTTAAAACTGCAGGAGCTACTTCCTTTAAACAGAAGTATGGAGATACTGATGTTATACACAGGGATTCCATCTTGGAAAGTTTTACTTCCTGCACCTCCATTTTCAAGAAATAAAGGTAAAAAACATCTCTTCTTAGAAAACCGCAACTAAGAAGTCAAATATTTGTCCCTGTCAATATATGAACTTTATTTAAGAAAACATTCTTCCCATAAGTAATATTGATGAGTCTCTACTAGAAGGTCAAACACTGCTTACAGGAGGGTTCAATTAACAGTTATTCAGCCGAGACCATCACTTCGCTCATTTTTTTTTTTTTTTAATCAATCTAAACAAATCTTTGATCCTTTTATTATAATCTTTTTCTCTGAGATTTGTTAATAAAGTCATGTAACACTGGTAGGACACAGGGGCAACCAAAGTGACTCTAGTTATTATTTTCATAGTTTTTCAAGAAAGCTACTATGGGAGTTTCTTGGCAGCTATCCTTGAAACCTAAGAGGCTTCACCAACATCAAACAAATGTATCAAAAATTATTTCTGAAGACTTTTTCTAAGTTATTTTGGTATGGGGGCGAAAGAGAATATACTTCAAATAAAACATTGAAAACACAGAAAGGCTGCATGCTAAGTCCACTTGCAGACCAGAACTTTTCTAGAACCAAAGACCCCAATGACAACAGGCTGCCATGCTGAGCCACGAGAACACAYGTAATTGCAGACCTATCCAAAGGTAAATGACTTCGAATGCCTTTTAACGAATCTGAGAATTAATCTAAATGAATTCTAAYGATTCTAAAATATTAGCAGCAATAATCTATGGCAGCTAGAAGATATAAACAACAGACAAGAAGAGGCTGACGTTAGCAACTGCTCTCCAGCTTAGCTCATCCAGCAAGAACAGGTATGGTAACATAAGCCTGTATAAGAATTATTATTTATATTTCATTTGAAAGAAAAGGTCTGCTTAAAATACACAGCAGAGCGAATGCTTGMAGTGATTTGTTGGTATCTTTTGCACATGCATAAAAATACGTTTGGTTTGGGATCACTGGAAACTGGGAAAGCCTTTCTAGGAAATAAAACAGATATATTCGCCTATGATCGCATGCTACTTCCCAGGCATTTAGCATTATCAAACACCTCCTGCAACAGTCTAGCCAGTACGTTGCCTGACCTGGTACAGCCATTTTTGCCCAGCCCCATGAATAAGGTAACCCAGTAATTCCTCCCCTTCCACCTTCTGAAGGCCTCAAGTATGTTTTTGTAACATTTTAGCCTATTGAACTGCAATAAACTGAAGAAGAAAACAACCGAGATGGTGAACGAGCAGCTCACTACATATTAACTGCMTGGTCTCCAATGCTCTGTAGCGTTTACCCGCAAAAATCCACAGGCCAGTAAACAGGCCCCGCAGGGCGGCTGGGGTTTTAGCTTGTTTCTGCCGCCCAGCCCTCTGCCTTCCCGCCGCCCCGGCGGGGACAGAACCCCCATTCTGCGGGCAGATCGCTGCTTATTTCCCTAATAGGTAAGAAACCCCCACGGGCCGGGGCAGCCGCGGCCTGACGCCAGGGCCGGTTCCACACCCCCTTTTTTGACAGCACCGCCGGCGCCCGCCGAGCCGCGGCCCGGCGCGGCCGCCACCATTTCCCGCCGCTCACCTCTCTGCAGCAGCAGCTTCACGTCGCCGTTCTCCTCGCGGGCCGCGCCGCCGCCATCGCCGCCCGCCGCCAGCGCGGGCAGCGCTCCGTGCTTCCTCCTCTCCTTGTCGCGCTTCTCCTTGGGCCTCTTGGGCCTGGCGCTGCCGCCCGCCTCGGCGGCCGCGGCCAGGCCGTGCCGGTGGTGGCGGTGCTGGTGCTGCGCGAAGGCGGCCGACGGCGCCGGCAGCAGCACGGCGGGCGGCAGCAGCTTCCGCGGCAGCGGCGGCGGGAAGGCGAAGGCGCCCGCGGCCGCCGAGGGCCCGGGCTGCAGCGCGGGGAAGCTCCAGGCCGCGGGGAGGCTGTAGCCGGGCACGGCGGCCGGCGGCGGCTGCCTGCCGCTCGCGCCGCCGCCCCCTTCGCCGTTGAGGCGCTTGGCGCCCTTCAGGCTCCGCTCCTCGGCGCCCTTCAGCTTCTTGGCGGCCGGCTGGGAGCCGCGCGAGGCCTTCGCGTCCGGGGCGGCCCTGGCGCCGAACGGCTCCTGCTCCGGCGACGCCGCGCCGCGAACCGGGCTCGGCGGCGCCGCCATTTTGGGCTCCTATTTACTCCGCGCTCGCCTCAACCGACAGCGCTGGGAGGGGCAGGCGGGGGCGCCACCGCCTCGCCCAATGGGCTGGGGGCAGGGCCGGAGAGACAGCGCGCTGGGCCAATGGCAGGAGGAGAAGGGGGCGGGCTCTCTGGGGATTGGGGGCGGCGGGCTCGGCTGAGTGCGCAGTTGGAGCGCGGGCGGCGGAGGG
>NW_020455688.1:3765753-3835640 GCF_003342845.1 Nothoprocta perdicaria | reverse complement strand
CGCGGCAGGGCCCGGCCCCGGTGCTGCCAGCGGCGGGCCCGCGCGGCCCCTTGGGGCATCTTTTACCCGGTGGAAGGAGCGAAGTAACCGCGAGTTAAACTGTGTCCACCGGAGCGCTGCCCGGGTCAGGCTGCGCTGTGATCTCATGTGCATGCCGTTCCACTGAGGAGAAAAGAGGTTTTGAGGGAGGTTATATTTTTCTGTTTGAACACCTTTTCGTGCTTATTTGCTTCTTCTCACATCACTTTCTTTGGAACTGCAACTAATTAGCCAGAGATTAAATTTGCTGTAATCCTCTGTCCATCTCCCGCGTTTTATTTTTTTTTCAGACCAGTCGTAAGCCCAGGTGAACCTGCCTGAATGTTGATCTCAGAGRAGAATAAATGCTATGTATCCCACCAGCTCTTCACAAGTATCATTCTTCCTCACAGCATTCAAGTTTCACTGCTGTAAAAGTGGATCCTCCTACTACGTTTCTGGGCCTGGTGGCAGCCACATGAAAGCACAACCCCCCCCACCTCATGTCATGGCACGTGTTTGTGCGTCAGTCTCTTGACATCCCACCCAAGCAGAAGAACAGGTCCAAGGAGAAGAGCCGCCCGGCTGTGCTGACAGCAGGACAGGTSTGCAGCTAAGAGGGCAGCTCTGGCTCCAGCACGAGATGCTCTGGCTTTCTTCTACCTATGAAGGAACAACTCGTGCATTCTAATATTTCTAGAACAAGGGGGTTTAGTCACTTTGTGCTGAGCTTAGCAGACTAAAAATCAGGTTAAAATCAGGTTCATCTTCCCTGCTGGTATTGATACCAAGTGTATCAGTACTGATAGCAGYGTGTTCAGTCCAGGTCCCTCTCAGGCTGCTGAAAGGTGACAGCGTTTCTGCCGAAGCCTCCTTCCAAGCTGCAGCCCTTTCAGGACTCAGCAGGCTACCTGCACATGCAAATAGCTGCGTACTTGCAGGTGTGCAGTTACGCCAGTGTAATTAATAGTTAAGGCTTATTTCTAAACTTCCAGGCCTAACTAGRTATGCTAGATTTTTCAAGCCAAAAATTAGGCATTGAATCATAACGAACACATTAATGTGGAGGCACGTGTAAAGATAAAATTGGAGTAAATATGTGGGGAGTCAGGGCCAAAATTTAAAAGGTGACAAGTGAAGTAATAAACACACAGCAAAATATCACAAACAGTGGACAGTAACTTCAGTCAAATCATGATTTTTGGTGCTTTTTGAAAGCGTCCTATACCAGAATACTCCAAGTTGGTTTCGCTTTAGAAAATTGAATAGTAGAGCAAGGTGACATAGGAAGGTGGCACCCTAGCACATGTAATTACTGCTTGTTGCAGAGCGCCGTGACTGATGTTTGGAGATTTCCCTCTGCTCTCTCATATCCATTTGTCATCAGGGAAAATGATGTGACGCTCGAAGCTTTGCAGCCAGTTCTGGGTTCCCACGGYGCTAGAGCCAACTGGCTGCCAGGCCGGCCAGCGCCGTGTCCGGCCAGCTCCGGTCACCTTGTCCCGGCTCACAGAACCCCAGAGTGCTTGAGGCTGGGAGGGACCCCTAGAGMTCATCYAGTCCAAYCCCCTGCTCCAGCAGGGACACCCAGAGCACGGGRCACAGGGCGGCATCCAGGCGCCTTTGGAAGATCTCCAGAGAAGGAGACTCCACAGCCTCCCTGGGCAGCCTGKGCCAGGGCTCKGGCACCCTCACACCAAACAAGTTCTTCCTCACATGCACATGGAGCTGCCTGGGTTTCMACTTGSACCCATTGCCCCTTGTCCTGTCACTGGCCACCACTGAGAAGAGTTTGGCCCCTTTCTCCCTACATAGGTGCCAACACTGCCCTGCCAGGCCATGCTGGTGCTGAAACCGCATTCTGACATCCTTRAGCCAGATTTCAATGCCTCCTTCTTTGGGTTTGTTGCTTGGATTATGCCTGGGACACTTGCCTGGATAYAGCAACCAGACACTCCCAAACGGGTAAATACAAACCATTTCCTCTGTGGAACAGACTGACTAACCATGTTACCTTTAGTGTTATGTTAAAAAGAAAGCTCTAAGTTCAATATTGAATATAATATTTTGTATGTCTTGACACTGGGAACACAAAAGCAATACCGAGTACTGAAAGAGCCTTACCTCAAACACAAAATGCAGGCCAGAGTCACAGATTTGTTCTACCTTTTAAGAGAGAAAAAAGTATATATAAATACTTAAAATAAAACAATGCAACCCAGAGAAACACTATAAAAATGTAGCCGTCCTAACCCAAACTATAGTAGCAAAATCTATCAATACCTCATGTCCTAACTCCAGTCCTCCACAGTGACTGCCCAGAGATTTAGGAGTTYGCTGAGGCTTTGGGGCAGTCAATCACTTGGGGAGTGACTGCAGCGAGACACTGAATCCAGGAACACACAGCCCCTGGAAGCTTACCTCTCTTGGCAGAAGAATTTAAATTGATTATGGAAGATGTAGCAATATATTTTTTTCCTGTGATTTTGTATGCATTTGGGGAAATTCTGAAAATTTCTAGGYTATGAAAACATAAAAGAAGCAAAACCATGGAAGTAAAAATGCCAAATACAGCAGTCCAAATGTCCAACATATATTAAGGAGAAGCTCAACAGAGTGTGAGCCTGCTTATTACAAAAGTGTTGTAATTTAGTTAGAATAATTCTGAAGTAATAAATACTAATATTTATTTAAATAATTTTGTTTCAGGAACTAAGGAAATGCGTTTAATGACTGCAATTTCTCAGCAGGGCAGTATATATGCTAACACAAATTTTGACAAATTTCAGACATGATCTATAATTTTCAAAATCACATATAAGTGTTGTAACCAGATTATATTTGTTTTTTTTTTAATGTTCTTAGCTTCTCCAGAGCCTTACTGAAGTTAACAAGCAAAATTATGAGTTCTAGAAGCATTATTTACTGTCTTTATAGGTTCAACAGTTTGCTTTGCCTGCACTGATTTCCTCTTCAGTTTGTCATCTGTCCAGTTTCTAGTTGAGACATACAAATTATTGTGCCAGGTGTAAAATAAAAACATCTGAAAACACTTAGACATCTTTGTACATTTTTTTTGTCTGCAAAATTTGATAAATGTAGCTTTTACTGCTATTTTTTTCCTAAAATTCATTATGTGTAATTTGCCTTTGAAAATGAGGTGAAAAAACCAGCCTTCTTATATGCATAAAATTGTACTTAAAATACACTTCCATCATGTAAAAAGTGATTTATTTAAAAATAAAAGATATTATAAAAGCTTAGTTTTTAAGTCAAACTCTTGGGAACAATTGATGGCAAATGCCAGTTCTCAGGTGAGTCCCACCCAAAGAGCTGAACTAAATGAGACCTTGGGACTAACGTGGCTCTGCACTGGGAATTGCTGACAAGCCCTGCTGCAGGGATTGCAGAACTCCCATCTCCCAAGTCCTTCAAAGTGCAGTGTCTCTCCTTGCCTAAGCAACACCAATGCACAGTCCTGCATCCTACATGCAGCAGGTGACAAAGCTGCCTTTGTGCTAGAAAAGCCTCTCTCAGAAGCAGCTGAGGCCTCAGGTCTGTTTTCTGGCCCTTTTAGGGGCACAGAGACACTGGGGAGCGAGGCARAGCAGGCAGCTGGGGACAGGCATGTTTTCTATTACAGTGGTGCTCATCTGCCAACACTTCAGAATTTATGAAAACCACAAAAAGGATTTTACACTTCAGAGACTACCAACTATAATTGTATCTTGTTCCATGTTTTTTCAGATAGCTACAACTTAATGTTGTAACACCTTTTAATTCTGGACAGCTTTTTCCTCCCCACACTTGTGTTTCACATGTGAAATGCCTTAGAACCCGTATTTCTCTTCTGAMGCATAATAATCACAGCAATGGTTATTAAGAAGAACATATGTAACATATTTTCTTGCAATAGAAAAGATTAATTATTTTTCTGCATGGGAAGCTGCTGTAGTATGAAGGAAGCTGCTGGTTTGTGAGTTTGGAGTTTTTACACATCAATATACTGCTCTCCAACTTTTAATATCAAGATACTGCCCTGATTTCCTGCTCTTTACAGATCTGTGTGCATAGCTTGATAGTCGTTTGCTCATTTCCCTTAAGATCCCTACCATGATAGTTACCTTCACTTAATCTCTCTAGGATCTATCCACTTCAGGCTTTATTCATCAAATCCTACTTATCCTATTATTTTTCCCCCTGAAAAACAGCAGTGTTTCTAAATTTTCTTGTAGTACATACATATACACACACACACGTATATATTTACATATATACACTTAAGCTGCCAGAGCAAGACTGTGTTTAGCTCCATCCTTAATGAAAAAAGCAGAAGACAATAACAGGTGTTACTGCAACAGGAGAATCTGTGAACTTCATGATTTATTTGGTTTATTTTGACTCTTCTAAGGGATTTTAAAGTTTTAACATAACTTTTGTCATAGCCATACTGAAGAATTTTGTGAATCCTAGTTTTCTCAAATATCAGTGTCCTTCAATCTAATATGATATTCATTGCCTGCAAAATAGGTAGGTATACTATACTATACTATACTATACTGTACTGTACTATACTATACTAAGATATTTTTGAAAAATAGGATATCTTTACAAGATTTTTCTAAAGAAGTTGAGCCTGACTTAGATTTTAGTCCAGTTCTTTCTGTTCAGACAAAATTAATTACAGAAAATCCTTCTAACTCGCAGTCAGTTGTATATGCCTACATAACCTCTGATCTTTCCTTAAACTCTGTTTTAACCTCTGATCTTTCCTTAAACTCTGTTTTAGGCTTTTGAGTGTAAATTTTCAGGTCTTCTCATGTAGTGAGCACTATTCAGGCACAGTGCAGGACAGAAATGCCAGTCTTCACTTGCCAGTCTGTTTTGCCACATGTTCTAACCATGTCTTTCTTGCTTCTTCCTATTTATTTTTAACAAGTGACTTACAAATTAACCATCAAATATGCGAAGAAAGATTTAGGGAGTCTGAAGATAGCACTGTAGTCAGTGTATTTGTTCTTTCATTCTGGCTGCCTCTTGAGTTGAAGACTGCCTTGCTAATTCAGGGCTGCACATACAGTTCAGGTAGAATTAGGCTGGTTCATCTCACTCAAGCTGTGTCATAGGCAAAGATTAAAATCTGTTTTCCTAACCCAAGGACTCAATACTTTGGAGTAAAATTTGGGGCACTGGGGCAAAGTGGTGGAGGGCAGGCAAGAACACTTGATATTTAAAGCACAAATTAAAAAAAGCATGCTTGATGAAAAAGCAGAGGGAGATACATGGTGAAAGAAAATTAGGTTTATGGCATTTAAGACCAGATCAATTCATTAGCTCATCAGCTTTTTCTTCCTTTATAATCCCAAGCCCTTAGCAGAAGCAGGAGGAGTAACCTACCATATGTGCAGGTGAGTTTGAGTAACCCTGTGTCAGAAGCAGTGTGCCGGAGACAAAATTTGGGAAGATTTAAGGGCAGGAGATCTGCATTTGACTGCAGGAGAAGAGAAGCACAGGTGGCAACAACACCTAGGCAAACCAAAGAGAGATTGAAAAGCATTGAAGCACTGCATAGAAATGAAGGTGAAATTTAAATTGCAAAGAATTACATTATGAAGATGGGACAACAGATGTATATTTTTCAATGTGAAGTAAACAGCCTAATCTATTCACTTTTTTTCCCCCTCAAAAGTCATTATGTCAGAACAGGTCCATGGGAAGAATTTTGTGCATTTGCTCTTTAACAAAATAAAACAAAATGTCTGGGAGATTGATTTACATAGGGAAAATAAAACTAGACAATATACATTTTTAAATTTATTTGTAAAATAGCAGTGGTAATTCAGCTACTAGGGATGCAGCTGATTATCAGCAGAGGTCTTTAAACATGGACTGGATATCAGGTGGGAGCTCCAGGCCTAGCTCCAGGCCTAGCAGTGATAATGACTCGCGTGGCCTTCCAGCTCTGGGCTTCTAGGAAGGGCTGGAAAGCYGGGCTTGAGCAAAGCTGCGCTCTGGGCAGGCAAGAAATCACCGCCGGGCCTGAGCAGGGCGCCCGGCGCCGGCGGCAGCCTCGCGAGGCCTCGCAGGCCCCACGGCTCGTGTGGGCCTCGCTGCCCTGAGCTCAGCCCTGTCGAGAGCAAGGAAGTGCTGAGGGGCTGACTCCGTTTATTTTAAACCACAGGAGGTTTTCTGCCTGCTCTTACCAGTACTAAGTGTCCCTCAGTTACAGTGAAGCTGAATTTAAACAGTGGTGAGAGAAGCAACAAGAGAAAAAAGCTACCCCCGAGGAGAACGGAGGCTTTATATGAGTTTAATTATAAGGAAGGAATGTGGTAGAGAACCAAGGAGAAAAACCATCGAAGTTGAGGGCAGACACACAGAATACCAGATTATTAATATGCTGAGAGATCTGCCTTTGTCTAAATTAAATCCTGTATTCCTCTCACCCCTGCCACCCAGAGCACTCATCCTTTGGTGAGTGTTTGTGTTCGCTAGCTCATGGTGCTCTTAAGGAAAYAAGAAAAGCTCCAGCTCTAGGAGAAATACCGCAGGAGCTGGAGTATCCCCTCTAAATATGGGGTAAAAATCACACAGTACTGCTGTGGTAACAGGGCAGCGCGTGACTTTTGTTGGAGGATGAAGGACTGAGGACTGCCTCAAATCTGTGCTGTACTCCCTCCAGAAGACATGGACTTCTATATGCAGAGGGAGTCAACAGGAGGAACTGTATCTTACAGACTAGAGACTGCATACATATATTGATATTATTATAGACTTCCTACAGAAAGGAAACTTTCTGGCTAATGTAGCCAGCCTGAAATTGTCACCAAGGGAAGGCTTTCTGTATCCTGACATCTGAAAGAGCTTCCAACTTCATTTTTTTTTGAAAAAGAGCAAACCCTTTTCTTCAGAGCTGTTTCTCCTGAAGGTCTGGGAGCCTGAAAACAGAACCATTGCCTGGACTAAAGTTCTAAACCGAAAAYGGAACCGGAGAAACAAGGGCGAGGGAAACTGAGGCCAACCTTGAGCCGCACCACACTATCCAAAATGCAAGGAAATTATCTGCAGAAGGGATTCTGAAGAATCGGAAAATTGATTTGCAGGCAGAGTGCATTTCAGTGCTCTTTCCAGCATCACTGACCTCRCATTTTTTTGTTGCCAAAGGACATGGAAGGGGAGAGGGCCGGTCAGCAGCACCTAACAGAACTGTTGGTTGTTCCACTATTCATGAAGCACTGTAAATGTTGAGCTACATTATCAAAGTAATTACTCGAATTGCTTCCTTCTTATCAGTGGATTATATATTACCAGCCATTTAGATAAATATGTGTTCGTGACATGGTAATGACACCATAAAGTGCCACCATTCGAGTGTCATTTTAAGGTTTCAGAAGGTTCACGTGACAACCCACTACATTCAACCTGCTGCTTTTCATTTCTCCACCTCCTCCACCCACCTCTGGGGCATTTCAGGAATCCTTCACCCTTGTTGGCTCCTAGCATGACTTTTTTCTCCCATGTTGGGCAGTAATCTTTCCCAGACCTTGTTCATGCCAAAAAAAAAAGAGAAAACCTTAAAAAAAAAAAATCAAAACCCTTCTAGTAAACAAGTGCATGTTTTATTCAAACTTAAACCCCACCAATTTGTTCCATATAGGCATCTTCCTCGTGTTGCATTCCTGTTGCTTCACCACACCTCTCTGCTCTTCTGCCCTTACCAAACTGGGAACCTGCTTAGCAAGTTCAGTTTGGTCCTTTATTACCCTGAGGCAGCTGTGGATTCCTCTGTAGCTGCTACCAGACCCTTCTACCCGCTCTTTGCTCCTGGGCTCCTCATCCCCCCTTCGACACATCCACTTCTTGCTGCTCCCGTGTTGAGSTCGTGGCACTGGTGTCCTGGATCCAGGGCTCTGTGCAGGCGCCCTTGCCTGGGGAATGCTCCCCACAGAACTGCTCCCCACAGAATCGCCTCGTGACTCGGGTCGGTGACTCATTTTCATAATTGCGCTTCTTATATATGTGTATATTAAGRAAAAAAAAAAAAAACCACAAGTGCTTTTTCAAGAAGAAGGATGTCAGGGACTGTTCTCAACAGGAGATGTAACCTCAGGTTCCTATCGCCRTTCTCACTGATGCAGCTTATTCCTTCTCCTATGAGCCTCATATAGGCTCATATAGCCTGTCTATATAGCTTGCCATTCCTTTGATCTACCAGTTTTCAGGTAATGCCTAATGAGATACCAGTCAGAAGCTGCATCTCAAGTTTTTTAAGAAGATTGTCGGCCTTTAAATGTTATTTTGAACATGTTCAGGTGTTGCAGTAACAGGGAATTAGACAACACAGGACCCAGCTGCCTTTCCTGCACAGCACAATAACCCAGTGTTCAGCACCCGAGAGACAGAAGCTTCCCGAGAGTGAAGTCCTAAGAAGGGAAATGTCCTGGACAGTAACGATAAAGAAATGTGTAGGTGATATTACAGAGTTGGGGCCAGGCCACGCAGGGAATCATGAAACCATTTCACAGTCCAAGCAAAAGGACAACAGCTACTGCCCAAAGACACCACAGGGCTTGTGTCTTTCCTCGTAACATCTGTGTCCACTTCTTACCAAATTCTTCTTACCAATCAACCAACCAACCAAATTCTTCTTCTTACCAACATGTGTGTCTTCTTCTTCTCCATGTTCACTTGTTCAATAAGTTCATCACATTTTAAAAAATGGTATAGAGCTAATAAAGATTGAAACAAGAAATATAGCAGAAGACACGTGAAAGCACTTGAATTCATAAACAGGAGGTGTTTTTCCTTRTGACATTGCGCCACAGATGTGCCAGGCAGCCTACACTGGGATCAAACTGCTTGTGGACATCATCTGTTGAGGAGGGACCGAGGTCTGTGAGTAGGAGAGGTGACCAACAGTCCCAGGAGCTCCGCGCTTGGCAAACGGGGAACCCCTGGAGCAAAGTGCAGCTCCACGCTTGGCTTGAGAGCCCAGGTCTCCACAACGTTCTGGTCCTGCCTACCTGGAAGGTCGTATTTCTTCCCTATCATCTTCCACCTAAGGGACCACAACTACGTGCAGAGCGTAGTAGCTGTGATGCGGGTGGCAGCGCGCTGAGCCCTCCCGGGGCTGGCGCCCCTGTGCGCCGGCCGCGGCGGCGCGAGGCCTCCCGGCGCTCCAGGGCTGCCCGCACGCGGAGCAGAGCTGTCCGCCGGCTGCAGCCAGGCACGGAGCTCATCTCCCGGCTTCACCACAGCAGGCTCCTCGTGAAGGTGGGCCGTATTTCCAGCGCCATACAAATGTGAGAGAGGCTGGTGCTTAAAGCAATCAGGTGTCACAGGAATCGCCACGATCGTGTGTCATTAACAGAGCAGAACAAGCCGTGCTTTCAGGGAGTTYGGCTCACCCAGGAGCTGGGGCCGTGGGGCTGGCACACGCACAAACAACATCTTCCTCACCCGGTGGCCGCTTTCAGCCTGGGAACGCTGAGTTTCTGCCACGTGCAGTTAGAGGTGGCAGAGCTCAGCGTCGGGGGCAGGAGAGCAGGGCTGTCTGGCTTTCCTGCRGGACACTCAGCAAACACGGGCTTTGATGAAGTTCCACGCGCTGAAACAGCCACAACATGCCAGAAGGATTGTGGCTTTCCCCGGACGTTATTCAAGGTTAGTACTAGCCGCTTCACTAACGATCGCAGCAGGCACTAAACGTGCAGGGGGCCGCAGGGCCTGCCCCGGCCTGCGCGCTGCACCCTGCTCCTCAGCCAGGGAAAGTGCTTGGATTCCTCAGGTAACATCTGAGGAGCCTGTGAGGATGGAGCAAAGGGCCCTTCGTTGGTGAAGGGCCACTGCAATTGCCCCCTGGCTGGCCTGCTGAGGTGCTACCCCTCCTCCTGCAGATATATGAAGGCTGAAACCTCTCCAAAGGAGAGTTGTGCACGAGCACACAGGCTTGCACACCCATTCAGTCAAACCTTCCCCGTCCAAAGCCCTTTCCCTCCTTTCTCCTGTTCCCTTCTCTCAAGCTCTCCTCTTTGGGCCCTTTTCTGCAGTGGCCGCGTGGCCGCCCCTCTGCTYGGGCCCTCTCGGTGGCACCTCGAGGTCTGGCCTCGGGGCTCCCCATGCTCAGTCACTGCAGAGCCAACCAGAGACCCCCTGTTTCCAGCCAGAACCTACCAAGAACCCTCTGACACACCAAGTGTTCTTGTCTGCAGCCYGTTAGAAACTTTTACCTCAGGCTTCATCAATCTGAACATTCTTAAGCGCAGGGTTTGCGCCACCACTTGGCACAAGTGCTGCGCGGCGCGGTGGGAATTGCCGCTTGCACCACGTAGCTTGTTGCAACGTGGAAACACCAGCGTACAAACACCAACATCCAAACACCCAACGTGCTAACACCAACGTGCTAACACCTGCGCATTCAAGCTTGAGGACAGGCTCATCCAGCAGCCCCATTGCTCCGCTGCCCCAGTCGCACTTTATCTTCGGGTATTTTTTAGACTTATTTCCAAAGGAATCCACCACTTTAAAATCCCAGAAGCAAAATCCTTCCAGATTTCTCACAGCAACTGCACAGGACAGGCGGGAACTTCTTTAAAGATAGTTGCATGAAAAGGCAGCAGGTTTTCCAAACACACGAGTAAGGAGTTATGTGGATCCTGTGCGTAGGAAACAACCGGCCAGGTCAGTACGAGGAGACCCCACGGCCGCTGCCTGGGGACAGGCAAGGAAAGTCCCCCTCAGTTTCAGTTCTCTCCCCTGTCCCGAGGGCCCTCACACCTGCAGCTCACAGAAAACTGCCGTTTTTTTCTCTTCATGTGACATTTAGCGGGTGTTTTATTCACTATTATTATCTTCAGAYCATTTAATAACGGGGTACTGGGAAAAGCCCCCAATGGCGGCGGTTAATGGGGCTCGGCCGAGCAGAGCTGCCGGCTTTGGGGCCGTGGTGATCGCGGCCGCTCAGCCCCTCATGGTGACACGGGCCCTGCTTCGGAGGGCAGCAAGCGCCGAGGCCAGCAGCGTTCCTGGGTGGATCGCAGCCCACAGGGAGAAGTGTTGCCGGGCAAGCTCAGGATTCACCGCCGCGTCAGGAAGGGCAGGGACACAACCTAAACCCCCAGTGCAGGGGCCCCCGAGGGGCCGGGCAGCAGCTGGAGCCTTCGTGGCTTTCCGAAGCACAGAGGTTGTCTGTGATATCGCTCTAGGAAAAACAGAAATGGGAAAACTGGAACTACCTACAGTTTACATTTTTTTCTTCTAGAAAAATATGGACATAATCCTTGAACGATGCCATGCGGGGCTGCCCCCATCCCGGTGCAGGGCTCACAGGGAGCTCCTTGCTCCCAGGACACATTCCAGCTCCAGCCGCCCCTCTTCACTCTGCCGGTGCCGCTGCGAGCCCAAACCTCCCAGGCAGCTGCTGCCAACGACTGCCAGGGAGTCCCTGTGTTCCTGTTCTCAGCCTCTGCCCTAGGCCTTACTGCCACCCTCCATTCCAGCTCCGTTTGCTCCTGAGCACTCTCCTTTTTCCTCTCTCTCTCGTAAGAGTAAAAACACCCATAAAGAGATTTTGGAGTTTCTTTAATTTAAAGATTCTATTACAGAAATTAAGCAAGGAATCCTTATACGGATTAACTCTTGGCATAATAACTTGCCAAGATACAGTGTAGCTGCAGGGGCTCTATGTGAACCTTCATATAAGTTGCTTTCTTATGTACACGCTCGCTGAACAACCAGGATTCATCCGTGTGAGAGAAAACAGGGGTATTTCAACAGTCCTTCCACCACTGTGTCCTGGTCTACCCAAATTAGAAATGCACCATATTAAAGTTGCAAAACACTTAYTATACAGAAGGTTGCTAGAGATAAGTTTTCCATAGATTGCCACTGATGAAACATTAAAATGAAAACTGAGGAGTGTTGGTTATGTMGAATGGTCTCTCTTTTACTGGTAGGTCAAATATACTAGAAACATACAAATATCTTTGATAATCTAATTCCAGATGAACTCAAAACACTGAAGTAACATACACAGGCAAAGAGAATTCAATATTGTTCCAAGGCACTTACTGAATCTCCATGACTAGATGAAAACCAGAACAAATTAGGTCTGACAATTAAACAGTATATAATATAAAAATAACCTTTTGCTTACAATTTACAAAATGTATTACAATCTTTATCTCTGCTAACCTGTAATTCTGGCTGTGTGTGTCCAGCAATTTTTGTAAAAAAAAACCCCAGAAACTATTTTCTAAAACCTCAGGGCAAATAATTTACAAATAAGGTACACAAAAATTTAGATCATGCAGAGATTTCTTACATCTTCTGTTAATATTTTATGATTGCAACTTTATCAAATTATATACTTACTTGCCCTGTACATATACAAAATAATGCATACATGGTAATCAAAATGTTAGCAAAAAAGTAGTCCATAAACACAATCTGTCCAAAGTATGACTATATTAACATATGTCTACAAGCAGCGTGTAACAGGGTTAGAAGACGTTAAGGCAATAATACTTGAAGTTACAAATCGCTCGTGGGTGCTGCTCCCTCCCGCGTGTGCGAGGCAGGAGCGGAGGCGCCGGCGCGGCCGCGGCGCCCGCTCCGCCGTGGGGCCCGTGTCGCCCCACGCGCCGCCCCCAAAGAGGGGGAGCTGGTGGTCCCGCTCGGCGGCACGCGGGTTTTCCAGGCTCCTTCAGTGAGAGAACGAGGGGCCGGCGGGGCCCGCATCATGTCCATTCTGAAGGCGGCTCTCGTGGGCCCCTGGGCTTCGCACAGCGGTTACCGAAACCTGACGGGACAAAAACACTTCATGTTTTGGTCTGCTTAGATGACGCAATCTCTCAAAAACTGGCTGCAGTCGGAGGGACCACTAAGATGTTCCAGCCCTCGTGTAAGGGCTTCATCTCCAGGGCTCAAAAACTGCTCTGCAGTATTAAGAATTCTCAAGGCAACGTGGCCACAGGAAATCCTAACATGAAGAATTTGGGTACACTTAYGTTTTACTGCTTAAATGTCACTTGAAAGCTACTTTTCAATAAAGATTTATTATTAGGATTTTKTTAATGGATTTTTCCTGCTCTATACAACAAAGAAATTACCCAGGCTCTTATTTCCAAAAGTTCTCTCAGTGGTGGCCAGTGACAGGACAAGGGGCAGTGGGTGCAAGTGGAAACCCAGGCAGCTCCATGTGCATGTGAGGAAGAACTTGTTTGGTGTGAGGGTGCCAGAGCCCTGGCACAGGCTGCCCAGGGAGGCTGTGGAGKCTCCTTCTCTGGAGATCTTCCAAAGGCGCCTGGATGCCGCCCTGTGCCCCGTGCTCTGGGTGTCCCTGCTGGAGCAGGGGGTTGGACTGGATGAGCTCTAGGGGTCCCTTCCAGCCTCAACCATCCTGGGATTCTGTTATCTAGAGTTACCATCTGCAGTGATCCCATCCCAACCAACCAGCTCTCTGTTTCCTCAGCTCTGTAAGGACATGAATGGAACTGCCCAGGTTGAGTCGTTCACTCGTGACACTAATGACCGAGTTGGTGACACCTGCGTCACCCCTGGCTCTTACAGGAGGTGCTGAACAGACAGGGCAAACCCRTCTGCCTGCGTCCCTGCCCTGGGCACCTCGCAGGGCAGGTTGYAGCAGCAGCAGCTAGCCAGACTTTTACCAATAAACAGCTTTTGTGCAAATTACCCAGGGGTGAATTTTGAGCGAACTGTAATTACCAATATCTGTTATTTCTGCAGGAAATTCCAAAATGTGACCTCTCGTATCAGTGGAAGTGGAAAAAGAAATCTGAGGTAAAACATCAGTTGGTGTCTTGTTGCTTATTTCAGGGTGATCTGGAAAACACACACACACACACACACACATCTCAGTGCAAAGAACACCAAACAGCTAGATGGGTGTTGAGCAGCGCTCAGCCCCGCAACCAACCTGCACAAAATAGGGCTAATGAAAAAGTTAGAGAGCCATTTGACTCATTTTTGAGAGCACTTCAATATTTCGAGCGATGCAGCTGCTCAGCAATTACAGCCACACGCTCCTGTTTGCCAGAGAGGGGAATTTTACGCAGGCTTTGAGGGATTCTTAACATCACAAGGAGCTTCTATTTCCAGCAAGAGCTGACAGTCCCTTTTAATAAACCGGGACAAATGCATCTGCTCGTGCTCTCTCTCAACTTAATTAGGTGCTAAGAACACATGACAAAATGGTATTTTGCATTACTTYACACTGAAAAGCATTATTATATAGATTAGAATTCAATATTTTCTATCTTAATTTTAGCATACCAAAGATTAACATTATTTTTTAAATTAGATGTCTTTAGCATTGAAAAATGAAGCTTCAAAAGCAGCATCTTTTCAGATATTATGCTGTTTTGAAAACATGCTTAAACATACTTAAGAACTAGAGGCAAATTTATACACATTTTCTTCGGAAGGAAAGATATATATTTAAATACAAGATGAACTTCTTGAAAAATTATTGCAATTCTTAAAGATTTACCAATCCAGGTAAAGTATCCTGGGTTGGAAGTAGCTTCGGAAGTAATCACATGTTTATACATTTATCTGAAGATTAGACAATAAAATATTTATGAATTTCTAGAAAAAAAACCCTGTTAATTTCTAATCTTCTATTAAAAATACTCCAATCAACACACTAAGGTACTTGAGCTTCCTGCTCTTAAGGGCTGGCTGCCAGCAGATTAAAAAACCAGTTTTTCATTAAAAGAAAAAAAAACCAGTCACTTACCAGGTAGTACAGGTGAGGCTGTTTTCAAACCCTGTTAATAAAAAATATTTAAAATAGTTCTGTAAAACTATTCTAAAAACTATTTCTAAAAAGCTGAAAGAACACCAGAAACTCAAGATGACAAAAATCATCTTTAAAAAAAGAAACAGAAAACGTTTGGGGAAATTTCTATTGACTCCCTCCTTTATGACTGCCTAGAGCGCTGCCAGAAATGCTGCAGCAGTAGTTTAGGTAAAATTTACTATCAGAGCCTTTAATAAAAATTTCATTAACATTTCATTCATGACACATTATGGATCTGCAAGATTAAGCAGTTTACCCCAATACTGGATTATGTTCCTTGAAAATCCAACTCTACCTTTTTTGCCAACTTCCTGTCTCAAKGGAGAAGGCTGCGAGAGCGATTTGAGGGCGCGCTGCCGAGGATGGGACTCGGAGCAGCCTTTTGGCTCTTCGGAAGTTCTACCAGCTGCTTATTGCTTTGGGCTACAAAAAGCAGCCTGGCATGTGAAATCTGAGGGGCTAAAGGTTATTTTATTTTAAAATAAACAGGGGTATGAGAGAAACCCTGCAGCAGTGGAATAGGTTGCCCTGAGACTCTAAGACAGAGCTGGAGCCCTGAACAGAGCCCTGAACAACCCGGCCCGGTTCCATGTCTTAGAGCAGGGGATCAGCCCAGCCGCCCACCAAAGTCCCTCCCAGCCTGGATTGTCTCAGTCRGAGCTCTCGGGGCAGAGTTTGGGCTCGTTTTCCACGATTTCGGAGGTGCTCGGGGCGCCGGAGGCACTTACCGCGGTGCGGGCTCGGCCGGGCGGCTGCTGGTGCGGGGCGCTCGGAGCCGGAACCGCCCTCGGCGCCGCCGCGGCTGCAAAAGGTTAAACCAAAGGCAACTCGTCTCAGTTCTCTCCACCACGCTGCTGCTAACCAGCACTAGAGATGGGGCGTAAAGCACCTTCCTATAAACAGAGAGCTTCACTTCTTGTCTTCTTACAGATGGGAAGTCCAGAAATATTCCCTTCTGACAATGCTGTTGTCAAAGGAAAGGATCTCTGCGGCTTTAAACTCCCCAGCTTTGCCATTAACACAGGAAATATCYACAACACTTCAACACTCTTCATGGCGATTATTATTTAAGCCGACAATTAACTCGTCTGGCCCATTTTTTGGAAAACTTCCATGGAGTGACATTAAACCCAAAACCTCTAGGTTAGTCAAATATCTAGGGCATATTTGTGCAGATACCAAACAGCAGCAGCCCGAGCTTCATCCTCACTCATCATCCTCAACGCTCGGCCATTCCGGGCACCGCGGGGGTGTCCGGGTGTCACTGCTCCTCCCTCGCTGCCCCTCGGGGCTCGGGTGACCGCTGGGCTGAAACACCCGCCACGCTCTTCCCTTCTTCCCTCTCATGTTTCATTCTGGATTTTTTTCCCTGCTCCCTGGCTGGGCACAGTGAGAATAACACCTAAAATGGCCAGGAACCCCCCCCTCACTGGAAATACCGTCTCCTTTCTCTGTTCTTCACATTAGGGAAAAAAAACCATCTCCAACAAAATCAAGACAAAAGCTTCTAATATACTGAAAAAGCTTTACGCTTTCTCGGAAGCGGAAAAATAACCTGACTATATTCCAGCGCTTGTAGCAGTTCTTAACAAGCTTCAAAATAAGCTGACAAATGTGCTAGATTGTGGTGAGTATCTCCATTTGCTCCAACACCTGCACCAGGAGCACTCGAATCCAACCCTGAAACGCCTTTCATATTTATTCCCAACTACCACACAACTTAGAGAAGAAACTCACCGTGTTCAGTTGCTAATACAAAGGACTCTGGTGTTCTTTCTGGCAGCGGGGGAGAGGAATCTTCACTGGTATCAGCATCTAAATCAAATATCATATTTATATGGGTCAAAACACAGCTCGGTTATTTTCCTACATTTCTACAAGTTGATTTTTCAATAGGCGAGATCTTGCTAAACGTGTATGGAGTTTAGAGCAAATGGAGTACAGAAGTGGCTATAAAAATGTTTTATTTCACCACATTGAGTCCTTGGGGGGAAGCTGCCACTTCCAGASGAGGAAGCAGCTCCCTGCAACACATCCATGGGCCTCTCATGCTGGGGCCAGAGACGCACAGAATCCCAGAATCCCAGAATGGTTGAGGTTGGAAGGGACCCCCAGAGCTCATCCAGTCCAGCCCCCTGCTCCAGCAGGGACACCCAGAGCACAGGGTGGCATCCAGGCGCCTTTGGAAGATCTCCAGAGAAGGAGACTCCACAGCCTCCCTGGGCAGCCTGGGCCAGGGCTCTGGCACCCTCACACCAAACAAGTTCTTCCTCACATGCAGATGGAGCTGCCTGGGTTTCCACTTGCACCCATTGCCCCTCGTGCTTCCTTAAACCTCGCCTTCCCCACCAAGTCATGGAAAGCAGAAGGGCTGGAACCAGCCGAGAGCAGCGCAGGGAGGACCAGCGTGCCAAGAGCAGCCGCGGGATCTGCCACGGGCTGCGCCGGGATCTGCCACRCGCTGCATGAGCCGCTGCGTCGAGCGGCTCTTCCCAGAAACCCGAGGCACACGGGAGAGGTTTCCTTGGTTTTAAAGCAGCTACTGAAGCAGTGTTGGGGCCGCCTGCAAAGAGAGTCACGAGGAGCAAGGTAGCCTGTACCAASTGCAAACGGGTTCTTGTAACTCACAAAAGAACTAGCTCCTTGACATTTAACTTTAGTTAGGAAGAAAATAATAAGATGTGCTCATGTTTAAGATGAGGCAAATGGCAGTTATCGCTCCTAAACGGGCTTAGCAGTGTTTAGGAGCAATAACTGCCGTTTGCCTCATCTTAAMCTAGTTTTCATTGAAGGTTGTGTCCCCATCTAAAGCCTCAGCCAGAAGAATGCCCAAACAGCAGGAAAATGAAAAAGTCCCCCTACAATTTGGCTTCGGGCCAGGGGTGCAAAAGCACCGAGCCCTGGATTCTTGGGTCTGGGAATGATCACAAGACCTCCACATGACTTGAAAATGGGATATGTTCAGGATAAGGGAACAGGCCGTGGGATATGTTCAGGACAAAGGCAAGAGAGAAATCCTTGTGAACAAGACAAGAGATAAAAAAAAATATTTTACCTTAAAGAAATCAGGCCACTTTAGCAAAATCAGTTGCATACCAGTAGCACGTCATCTACAAAGTCCATACTGCTATTTTAGAATGTTTTTGATACGCATTTGATGCATTCTTGAGTGACACGGCTCTCAATCTTTATCATATTTACTACCTACCATTTAGATCCATGCCTTACAACACCTACGTGSGGAGCTGAGTACACAAGTAACCGCTTTCAGGCAGTCACAGGGAGCAGTTGCCTTGGGAAAAGCAGGGAGTGCTGCAAAGGGGCTACTCCAGGAAGAGTGCTGGGGTAAATGGTAAGGCAGCCCTGAAGTAAAGGGCTTGGCCTCTCCTATGTAAAGGACCGTAAAGAATTTCAGGATTAAAACTGCATAAAGAAAAASAAAACAAAGGCAGGAGCCGGGGTGCTCCGCTCTCCTCCCGTTAGGCTCCTGCAGGCAGGTGCCGCGGCCTGCTTTTCCCGGCTCCGTCCTCCCCAGYGCCGGCAGCTGCACCAGCCCAGCAAAGCTCAGCCGGGGCCTTGCAGGGACCCCTCTCTGTGCAGAACCAGTGTCTTCTCTAGCACAAGGAGCCTGCACAAGCCCCAGCCCCCAAAGCAGTTAAACGTTTAARCTCCCTGAGTAACTGCCCAAGAGAGCGTTGCCCAAAGCACCGGGTCACACAGTCCCCGACCCAGTTTAACTTCTCTAACCTGGGCAGTGTCGTGGCTTCCTGCCTGGCCCTGTGCAGATGAAGGGCACAGCAGAGCTAAACCTCTTGATSAAGCTACAAAATGGGCAGTGGGTGCAAGTKGAAACCCAGGCAGCTCCATSTGCATGTGAGGAAGARCTTGTTTGGTGTGAGGGTGCCMGAGCCCTGGCACAGGCTGCCCAGGGAGGCTGTGGAGTCTCCTTCTCTGGAGATCTYCCAAAGGCGCCTGGATGCCRCCCTGTGCCYCGTGCTCTGGGTGTCCCTGCTGGAGCAGGGGGYTGGACTGGATGAGCTCTAGGGGTCCCTTCCAACCTCAACCATTCTGGGATTCTGTGAAATTGCAGGAGTCAAATCCCGAGCAACTTCCAAGACTGCTGTGACAAGAGAGGCYGCACCTGCACTTCCAGTACCCGTGCAGTCAGGAGGGACGAAGGGGGAGATCTGTGCATTCAAGACTGTTTGTCCAAACTTTGTTTGCCCCAGACTACCCTTATTACATGGGCGCATGAAAGCAAAGTGCTGAAATGGAATGCCAGCTGCTGCATGAGGAAAAAAGGGGGGCAACCAGTAAGCACAGAGACAAGCCATTAATAATGCACATTAATTAATAATCACGAATGCCTTACATAATACCTTTCTGGAAAGCATTTGAGTATTTTTTTTTTTTTAAGTTCCTAGTGCCAGAGATGTATCGGACATAGCTCACGGGCAAGAGAAAATTGTGAGCGTGGGAAAACTCCCTTCTGAAGCTGCCATACTACACAGCTTGCTTAAATTTACATTCAAGGACAGTGCATGSTAAAGAAGCCCACGTTGCCAATGCTGTAGGTGCGACCACACCGACATGCCCCCCTTCTGGCACCCCGTGCCACCTACCTTGGCCATCTTCAGAGCACATTATGGCTCCCAAGTCTTGCCTAGCAATAGACATGGGCAATACTTTTCTGGCAGAAATGTTTTCAGGGTTAGTGGCAGCAGAAACGGTGGCACTTGCGGTTGAAATATTGGATGGACTTTGGGTCACGGCTCCGTCCAAGTTCATGTCATCCGTGTCAGAGTCATCTGAGTGAAGAGGGTTAGTGAAACAGAGGGGCACCCGAACAGCAGCGGCAGGATAATCCACTCTGTCCCTGGAAGGAAGCTCACCCGTGGTGGGTGATGCTAGAGAGGCTGTTTTGACACCGTGACACAAGGTGTCCGGGGACGTGTCAGGTGTAGGGGGGCTGTTTTCAGGCCCCCGCAGCGACCACTTGGCTTGTCCCCTCTCCGGGGCCAGGGGCAGCCGGTCGGGCCGGGGCGGCGCCTCGGCAGCCTGGGGGCCCGGGGGGCTGCCCGGCCGCATGGCCGGAGGCGCCGCGCACCCCACGCACGAGTCCGGAGCAGCATCGGCAGCTGAACCCCCCGGAATCTGCTCCTGGGGCTTCAAGCTCCTATCAGCTCCACAGGCTGGAGCGGCCTTCGCCTTGACGGCGTGTCCCCTGCTCAGCAGCGAGTTCCCCTCGAAGCTCCTGGGGCCCTCCTGCAGAGGCACCTTCTTGATCTCGAAGCTCAAGTTGCGCTCCAGCCGTTTCTCGGCGCGCTCGGCAGCCTCGCTCTTCCCCRCGGGTTCTGCCGCTTTGTTGTAGTTCTCGTTGAGGTCTGGCGAGTGCTCCGAGGCCACCATGTGCAACACGGGCTTCGGGTGGTACCTGTCGTTGTCCTGCCACACGGTGGTCACTGTTGGATAGGCTGAAGGAGGGGACGGGGTTAAGATTGGCGGTACTGGCTGAGGCTCCGGAGGCTGCAAGATTTCTTCTTTAGCATCTCCTTCTACAAGGCAACTGCAGAGAAAAAAACAAAAGCAGTGTAAGTTTTCTGTATTTCACAATATTTTAATAAATGAAGTAATGTTTTGCTATCAATCTGGAGCTCAGAGAAGCAYTTCTGCATCCAGACACCAACTGTGCCTATCCGGGCAGGTGGGAATCAACACAAACAGCCAAGAAGTCCTTTAGGATGTCACAGAAGGGCACGAAGAGGCCTCATCGAGTCCTGGTGGGCGCTTTGAAGGGTTCACACCCCCCAGCAGCCCTCGCCGAGCGGCTCGGAGATCCAGGTCCTGCTGTGTGTGTGTGTGGGGGGCACCCCCTGCCCTGCCTCCCACTCCGCAGGGTCCCTGATCCCTGCCCTGATCCCTGCGTGCGATGGCTCCTGTGCAGCCGCCGGGCAGCTCGGAGGGCACTGGGAGGCACAAAACACTTCTGTGACCAGAAGGGGAACAGAATAGATTGAAGTCCCTCTGGAGAGTTTGCTTTTCTGCAGGCTGTTGGATCACGAGAGGCAGGCACAGCCCAAGTTCTGCCACTGACTCTGTGTCCCAGGGAACATCCCATAGCGCAGCCCGACTCCGGGAGGAGGCGCGCAGCTGGCGCTGCTTGCGGAGCAAGAGCCTCTCCCTTGCAGAGAAGTCAAGACTACAGCCCAGAAATCGGGGGCTTACAGCGAGATAACAGCTCGCACTGCCTGCTCGCTCGCAACAGTCTGTGCCAATACTCCGCTGCCCTCGTGGGAAGCCTGGGAGAACAGGAGGAAGGCAGTCCAAGAAGGCATCGCACCTCCCGGAGCACCCGTCAATCCGGGGTTATGATCCCCAGACACTCCCACAGCATCGGTGCTGAGCCTGCGGCACCAGCTCTGCTCATGAATGAGAACGGGGAAGCGCCTGCACCTCAGAGGCTTCACAGGCTTCATGAAAAAGGGGAAAAACGTCTCCATGAGCCACGGACCACACTGTGACTCCAAGGGACTGAGCGCTCCGAGTCGGCATCCAGACACAGGCTGCCATTTACAACGGGAGCAGCCGGAGGGCACGCGGCTCCTCTGGCTCTTCTCCTGGTCCTGTGAATCTTTCATGGAGGAAACTGAAACTGACATCAAGAGTCTAACAGGGTCTAGTGAATATCCGGAGCTGCA
Organism: Nothoprocta perdicaria; assembly: GCF_003342845.1. Taxonomy (NCBI): domain Eukaryota; kingdom Metazoa; phylum Chordata; class Aves; order Tinamiformes; family Tinamidae; genus Nothoprocta; species Nothoprocta perdicaria. The sequence continues at coordinate 3,814,103 of NW_020455688.1, read as the reverse complement.
TGGGAAGCCCAGGAGATCTCCGCTGCATCAGCAGGCCCCATGTGCCCGAGGTGATCAGAAATCAGAGCGACCTCTCAAGTCCTTTTTAATCAGACAGGTACCAAGAAAGAGAGGCAGTCCCTACTGCCAACATACTGGCAAGGCTGTTTAGAACCATGGGCACACAGCAAGGGACAAACTTGCTAATAATGTGACATCCCAGCTGACTATAGAGCAACCCCTTCCGCTCTCTGCCGGCTGGAGCCCTTCACAGGGGTCTGGGTGAAGACCCTCCTCCTCCTCCTCCTCCTCCTCCTCCTCCTCCCTGTACACTCCGCTTCTGCTGTATGTTAAGTTAAAGACTGATGGAGGGATGCAAAGCACTTCCAGAGCAACTTGAACAACGGTCATTCAGAACTGTTTGGTTCCGGATTTCTGTGAAAAAACAGCCATTTTCAGGTTATTTGCTTGAATTTGGAAACTTGAGGTCAGCCAGAAGTCCCGTTCCAGCCTAGTGTGGACTAAGGCTGGCGGAAGAGCCTCCCGTTGGCTTCTCCTCTGTGCCACGAGAGGGAGGTCGCATCTATAAGTGCAGTTACAAGCCCTGCCTGATCAGCAACGACGCTCTTCACTTCCACTAACTGCATTTTCCTCACCCACAATTTTACCTCCCATCAACAAAACTCATTTTTTATGTGGTACAGACACACCATTAAGCAATTAGCTAAAAAAGCAAGTTAGCATTAAAGCAGAAATGAGACGATCACAGGCCCGTAACTCTGGTCAAAATTCCGGAGGTTCTTCACTGGCTGCTGTTGAACGAACCTCCTTTCCCATTTGATTCCCACGCAAACAGAATCCGGGCTGTAAACAGGCACCCAAGTTGGGATACACACAATGCTGCACAGGGCAGCAAGCCAGAACCTGCAGCCCTGCCCGATCAGCTCCCCTTCCCTGGTACACAGCTCTTAAAGATGCTCCCTATTACATTTGAACTTGACAAATTCCTTTCATTTACTCCCGAACGAGAACTTACAGTGATCAAATGAGCAGCCCTCCATCAAACCCCTTCCTGCCTTTATTACTGCTGAAGCTTATCCATCCCTTCTCATCTTTGCCATCACAAAGAAAGTTCCATGAAATAGTGTTTTCATTTGTGGTTTTTTTCCAAGGCAAAAGATGTCACCCAATGTCTTTTTTTTCTCCTGAACAGAATGACTTCTCCATTTTATTGGCAGAGTCTTGTCATCTCACATACTTTACAATGCAAATGATGGTTTTCTTCATGTAGCTGCAGTATTAGGATGCACATACCATTTCCTAAGAGGTCTTTGTTTGGCACTATCTATTTCTGACGCTCTTTCCACAAAGCTATAGGGAAGTCCAAATATCTTGGCCTGACACTTAATGCTTTCTTTGGGCATTTCCTTCAATAGTCGATTTTAGACAGACTTCTCTGAATGATGTAAAGATGAAATACTAACATTATCCAAATACTAATATTATACAAAACAAAATATTGCATCATAAAGATAGCTTGATTGGCTAATGCCAGGAAATTAATGCAAAGCTCATAAAAGGGGATATTGAGACAGAAAAGCCTCGGTGAACTGAAGAGTGTCGGATCCTTTGAGAGAAAAGCTTCCTTGTCTTCATTCCTTTAATCCCACGTTGTTTTCCTGTGTTGCCAAAGCAGGCACTTCTCAAGTACAACTCAGTCTGTAAAACCAGTGTACTGGAAAATGACTATCTCATAATTAAACCTGGACCATGTCTCCTTGTGAAGAACTGCTGCTGAGAATTCGGTATCTTGTCCACAGCTCTGCCCTTGCTCCTCCCACCTGCACAGGACAGTGCCCTGGGTGATCGAGGCACATTTTTTCCACAGGTTTTTATTGTCACACAGTCTGAACAGCTGCTGTGGGACCTGATCCCCCATGGAGCTTGCCAAGGTTCCCAAATAAAGTTAATGGCTTCTCAGCTGTCAAGGAAATCACACATCAAGGCTGCCTACCAGCTACCAGTTGGCTAAAAAAATGAACAGGGAGGAGCTAGATTTGCAAATTGTGAGCACATTTTTGGAGAATCACTTGAAAAGGCACCTGTGAGGCAGAATTTGAGCAGTTCTGCTAAAGATATATCAGCAGAGGGCATTTAGCTGGGTTTCCCCTAAATTCATGGCCACTTTCTGTAAAGGATAAACCCAAACAGAAAAACAGTTCCATTAACAACTGACTCAAGCGGATGCTCACTATATGTCTCTTACATCATTATCTTCAGAAGTATCTGAAACAATTTCACTCTTTGCAGCAAGACAGCTCTTGGGTGCCCAGTCTTTTAATTCCTTAGTTGTTGAAAACACCTGTGTCTGTGAGGCTGAGCTGTCTACAGGCTACTTGCACAGGAGTCTATGACAGCAAGACGTTGTCACTAGGTTTGACAGGAGCTAAAGGTATATAAAGCCGTTGGAAAAAAAAAGGGAAGTATGGAAACCAATTAAATCTGCAGTTTGCTGAAATGAAATACCCTGACAAGTGCAAGTGCCGCAGAGAACACTGAATGCTGCAGAAAGATGATCTGTACAAAAGAACTTTCTGTCAAAGATGCACCCAGGGAAAAGAAACAAATCCAAACGACAGGATAAAAACGCTGTGAAATCTTTAAACATTCTGAAAGATTTAATATAGTGCAGGTAAAGCAAAACCAAAGCCATTCTGGCCTTAATGCTAAAGGATTATACTATTAAAATACTGCACAATATAGTTTAGATTAAAGTGAAACCTGGCCATCGTTCACATGAGAACCCTTAAGTCATCTGTGCAGCACCACGGAAGGTTTTATTATCAAATAAAAAAGAGTGATGGCAAGGTCATGAAACAAAGCTGCTATGATCAATTAAAAATAGACACCAAGCTTTACATCATCTCTGATAATTAAAATAGGAAAATTAAGCTCTACATAAGCAGGCTGTAAGTAGACAACTGCCTTACTCTACTCCAGTATGAAATTGCTACTATCCACATGGGGGGAAAAATGCTGCAGGTCACTCAGACTGTCGCACATCTACTGCAGCAAATATATTCCACTATTGTTTTTGTTTATTCCTTGTATTTTGTATACATTTAATTACAGAAGGAGTTTTGGTTTTGAATCGTCAAATACAAATCAAAGGCTGCTAACAAGAAACCAATTAGCAGCTTTTATCTCACAAAACTTATGTCCTTTTGCGTCCTTAACCCAGAAGCAGTCAAACAACAGACACATCTAACACACAGCCTCTCAGCTCCCCATTTCTCCAAAGGTATTTAATATAGTCTTATGTTCAAGGTGACTTTCATAAGACAAGATGGTAAATTGCAAAGCCAGTAACTCCCAGAATAAAGTAATGTTTACATTAGTGATAATCAAGGACTATTTTCTTTTTTATGTTGACATCAAATACGCTAATGCAAGCAACTATGCTCAGATCTCATTCAAGGAATGAATTACATGAAAGCATTACAAGGTGGTAAAAAAGTGACACTGTTGTAGAAGCTCTATAAACCCACTACCTTTAGATGCTTCACATTGACTTTGCAAAGGAAGAAAGTAAAAAAAAAGATTTAGCAGCCTAAAAAGATACCATTAATAAACAAAAATGTTTTTAGACACAAAAGCAGCCTACAAGAGCACAAGTTACAGCATAGTATTCCTTCCTCAGGAGAAAAAAAGACACCAAAAAGACACTTCTATAGAAAAACTCCGACAATGTACAGTGGTTAGCCACTCAGAAATGCTCTCTGTAGGATAAGGAGGAAGGTTCAGGGTAGCAGGTACTTCTGCAGGCACCTTCTGAAGGTACTTGGGCAGTCCTGGGTACTGCAGAAGTACCCTCAGCACCTGAGGGTACCCTGTAAGTTCTTCTCTTATGGACCTGAACACCATGACAAGAATTTAATTGAGTAAATAGTTATTTTAGTTGGGAATTAGCTACAGTTATGCTGAAACAAGAACCCAAGAGGCTCCAGGGTGCACCAGAATCCGAATACAGGATGAAGACCCACAGAGGTCCCGGTCCTCCCCAGACTCTCGGCACTGCAGCCTCTTCCTGCCGAGCTCGGAGCGATGCTGAGCGATGCTTTCTGGGACCATGGGCATTTGAAAGGGGAGGCACTAGCACCTACCCTGTCCCCACAAAACGCTCTTCCCTCCAAACGGACACACATCAAGATCATGTGTTCAACAGCAAAGGAGCGGGAGGAAGAACACGCCAGAACCGGCATTTTGAGGGTCTCCAGAGGAGCAAAGACCAAGGAAGGACATGGGGGGGACACACAGGACACAGACCTGTCTATCGAAGAAGGCCATTTACTCTGAGAAACAGATTAAATAAATTGGCATTTGATGAAGCTAGAAATAATGTAATAGATGCCTTGTGTGAAATCAGAATTCACCCTGCTGGATGACAGAGAACCCTCCAGCTGGGCAAGGAGACTACGCGCTGGAAAGGTCCCAAGGCTGACTAATCCCAGGTGACATCCAGTTCAGTTTGACCCCCAGCAGTTCCAGAGACTGAGCTGGCCTCCATCTACACTGCTACAAACTGAAGCACCCTGTGACTGTTACACAGGTCAGTAAGCTGAAAAATACAGAGCAGTCCGAAGTCACAGCCTTTCTTAACTAAACCTTCCCTGTCCTAATTAATCTGTTAAAATAAAAGGATGCTCTGGTCCAGGGCCTCACCAAACCATCTCAGTAAACAAGACTGGAAAAAAAAACAGTCACAGTCTTCCTTTCTGCTTTAGAAACCAGCAAATCTTAACCTGTATATTTTAAGGGAAGGAGTTACTTTTTCCATTTTTAGAACCAACTATAATCCAGCATATGAAGAATCTGAAAGGCCTTATTCCTTCTTAAAGATACTTGGTTTCAAAACTTACTTTTAACTTCTTCAGAGACACCACAAATAGAACCAACTTAAGAACACATTTGGTTGGCAAATATTTGCCAGAAAAAAAATCTCAGTCAAATTGAAAGTTCTGGTTAAACTGAGTATTTTCAGATTACCTCTTGTATGCAAACTAATCTGGAAGTCAATTGGTCTTAGATACCATTTGAAAACATTCACTGTAGAAAAAGTGTAGTTAAATAGCTAAGGCAGCCATATCAAGGTATCTCCATTATATGACTCAATAATATATAATGATATAAAGAGAAACAACAGAAGGAACATGGACAAGAGCGGTAAGAAAATGGTACGGGGTGGAGGAAAACTCGAGATGCAATTATGGGACATGCATCATGTTTAACAAGGATTTCTTCTTCATATTGGCATTGAAATCTGTCATGAATTCTGCTCTCCCATTGCCTCCATGCCCAGCTGTCAGGCTACACTAGAACACGCAGGACACACACACCTGGGTCCAAGCCCTAACTGGATCAGGAGGCAGATTTGTAAAATCTGCAGCCACAGCAGCCTCCCACAGCCACATGCTCATTAGTAGCTATTGGGAGCAGATGTGTCTTTCTTCAGAAGCTTCTTCCCCAGGGGATGCAKGTAACTGTCTCTTTCAAATAAAGATTATTTTTGGAAAAACAGCAGCTTTATTAAACATCCCCCTGTTAKGCATCTATAAGGACTCAATTTTCCTGTCACTGTTAATAACAGATTATTTCCCAAACGGGAAAGTATGAAGAGATTTTATAAAAGATGGAAGAAAAAAGAACTTAACATGTTACCTTATCATTAGGAACAATAAAATGCAGGTAAGATGCAGCAGATGTGTGCTATAAAATGAATTATGTAGGTATGATTATTACAGAAGCAGACAGTATACTAGTCACCAGAGGCCTTGTCACCACCCTAAACCACATAACTGGATACAATCACATTACCTTCAACCTAAACACAGCAAGTTTTATTATGCACACAACCTACAAACTGTTCCATGTGTTTATGGAGAGTCTCAATATTCTTATCCTAGAGCAAGAAAGAGGGATTAATTCTCATCTTCTACTATAAAGCGTCAAATGAATAGGAGTTCCCACTACTGACCTGACATTGCACTGCTCCAGTTGTGATTTTATGCTATCCCACTAATTGTGTCATTCTAGAACTCCAGGAAACACAAGTGCTATTTTAGCTTGTAAGCAGCTGAACAAAGTCCAAAGATAAAACCTCTCTAAGGAAGGCTGGAGCTCCACCAAGAGGCAATTACCCTTTCCCAGTAACTATTTAGGGAACTTACATACTTGGACAAAGTTGCTTCCTGAGGTGTCTCAATGCTCAGCCTGGGTACCCATGTTAGGCAAACTTGATCTGTTAGCTCCCATCTACTCTGGGCTTCTTGAAAAGTAAGTTCACTTTTTTTTTTTTTTTTTTTATTTTTATAAGAACTAGAGAGGATGCCTACCTTCTGCTCTGTTGAATTAAAGGATTGGTGAGGCCAGTCTTCACAAAAAAAAGCATTTTGTTACCATAATCTAGTCAGTAATAGTTTTTTTTTTTTTTTTTTTATTTTTATAAGAACTAGAGAGGATGCCTACCTTCTGCTCTGTTGAATTAAAGGATTGGTGAGGCCAGTCTTCACAAAAAAAAGCATTTTGTTACCATAATCTAGTCAGTAATAGTGTTAACCTGTGAACTAACAKTTCCTTGAACAAACGCTTACTTTTAATTACATTTGTCTTCCCAAAATTCACATTCAGTCATTAGCTGAACCTGTTTGAAGAGTCAGTGTGTTGCTACTGCTATACAGAACTTAGAGCATAAATGGACTGAATATCTGTCTACTTAAGGGCAAGCTTACCTGCTTGTAGTAGGGCATTGCAAAATTGCTGCAGCTCTATCTTTAAAGTCTTTAAAGTGTGAACTATTTTGATTCTACTTTTATCTATGAAACAGGTGAAAATTTGCCAGTTTAAAATAGTATATTCACATAGTTAACTACCTGCGGGTCCTTGGAGGCTTTGGTGGTGGAGAATCCTGTTTCTCAGCTTCTGAAGAACTGATAACATCCTCTGTATTATTTTCATCCTGATTAAAACAAAAAGATGTTATTTATAACTGAAAAACKGACAGAAACATAATACTTACACCTGAAGGCTCAAGTATCAGTAACAAGACCTGAGAAGAACACATGGCAATACTTATTTTTCAGCCAGCATACACTGAGATCACTTTTTATTTTACATACAGATCAAATTCTATGCTAAATTCACAACACCATTTTATATTTTGTACATGCAGTTTCAACCATTTCTGACCAAGCTTTTTGTTTTGCATATCAGTGTATATCCACTAATGAAAATCCTCAAAAGCTCATCTCTCAGGTTAGTAGTGAGAAACCTCACATTATTTTACCTCCTCCACATTATTTACATAGAGTGCTAATTTTTTAGTCAGCCTAATTATTTTCACTTGTACAATCAGGCCATTTAACATGAGACTAATCTATACTACAATAAGAAAATCAAGTTTTCAGCACTGTAAGTAGCTGAGTGGGATTAGGTTTACTGCACTGTTTTAAGACACCTTCAGACTGTCTCGCTCCCATGTACAATGAAGTCCAACATTCTGTAGAGCACAAAGATGTTCCTGTATTTCAGGAGGACCAGAAAATCCATATAAACAGATGATACAAAACCCTAAGGCTGATAAACCACTTCCATGCATGTACATGTTGGCTCCAGAGCCAACAAAACTAGGAAGCTGAGTGTCGCCTTGAGTTTAGTAAGCATTTTATTTTTGAAAAATTCTTGTCCAGTCTTTTTTTTCCTTTTGAAAACTAATTAAAACCTCTCAGAACACATGTAATTTATTTCCAAGCACAATATCAGGGACCTTATTACCTCTGAGCATCTCTGTTCAGGTTGAGTGACAACACAAGCAAAAGGAAATTCCCTGTCACTTGCTGCTTTGCATCTGATAGTTACATTTGAATCAGACAGCACCCTTTGTAAGATTGCCAAGTATTTCTAGCTTTGAAAAATATACCTTATTTGAACAGCTAATTACCCTCACTTAAAAGTATACCTTGTTAAATCTAAGTTTCATTTCCTTTAAATTCACTTAAAATTTCCATTTTAATTTTCATTTTCAATTGCTATCACTCTCTGCTAGTGTGAAGAATCTATTATCAAATGCTGCTTCCCAGAGAGCTAATTGAAGTCATGATTTTCCAGTGAAGAATCCACTTATTGTTCTTCACTCAGGCCCAAACCTCCATGAAGTCACTGACCAATCCAGCATTCCAGAAATATTCCAGCAGAGGAAAATACCTTACTCTTTCTCTCTATCGCTCATTTATCAATGGGTTGTGGTGGCTTTTTCAGCCAAAYTACATCAGGGTTTTCACATTCCTGTGGCTCTTCCACTGTAACAATCAAGCTTTTAGGGGCAAGGGTGAAACAGCAGCCAAAGCTGCTACAGCCGTATGGCCACAAAGGCAGCAGGTGACTGTGTTCCCAGCATTCCAAGATTCCTTGGAGTGGAGCCTGAAGGTCTTGCAAACTACTCGAGCTGTGAGCCCAGAGGAAGAGGCTGAAGACGGTGGATCAGCTGCCTCCAGTGGCTTAGCCACAGCTCACACACGAAGTCTCACTTCAGCCTGAATTCCCCCCTGCCCTTTCTTTTCCCAGACAAGAACCTTGATATTTGGCAGTGCTGATGCACTCACACTCAGCCTCCCAAACGCTCCAGACCTTTCTGCATCCATGTCACAATACTGAGTTTCTTTGTCATCTCAAAGCTATTCAGAACAATTTTGGGGTTCCAGGAGCAATGGATTAAATAAAATAGCAGTAATAAGAACAGGTCACCTGATCCTGTTGTAGCCGACTGAAYTGGAATTAGTATTCAGTGGATGGTTCTCAAATAGAAGTGAGCTAAATTTAATAAATTTAGCTCTTTTTCCTTCATTTTAACTTCTTCATGGATAAAACTGCACAGTGACTGACACAGCTGAAGAGACATTGACAAGTAGCATCAATGCYGAGTTTGATGTGTTAACTGAACACAAGCAGGTTTATTTTATCTCGGTACAAGTTTTGCTCAACACCTTTGTCAGTTTTCCAGGACCACCTCAGAAGCAGAAAGRGCCCGAAAAACCTTTTAAAACTAACTGCAAATAATTCCAGACATACTAATTTAACAAGATTAATCTCTCCATGTCCCTCAAATTCCCTCCGTTCAGACACGCACAGAAACCACGTGAAGCTCTTCTGCCTTGCCTCACAGGTGACTCTGTTTGGAAGCATGTTTCAAGCAAAGAGAGATGTCCTTGCTCGGGGACACGGCCACACAGACGGCTGGTGCCAGAAATGCTGAGGATCCCGGTGTGTGACAGCAGCAACGCCGCTTTCCTGCCCACGTAGAGCCAACACGGCACCCTCCAAAGCAGCCCAATATCCAAGCGTTACTGCAGGGGGCACCAAAGGCACCGATTCTGCACCCAAAGGATCCCCTAACCGCCTGTACCCGGAGTGGGCAGCTAGTCCTGCAAGCCGGGGACGGGCTGTTCTGCTGCAGCACCTCAGAGCTTCACTGCAAACAGGCAGAGTGAGAGAGAGCCMAGAGAGAGCCCTCCAGGGAAGCCTCTTCTCCCCCTGGTCTCCACAGGCCTCTGCCAGAGGCTTTATCCCACCGGGGGAAAGCAGCAGCGTGTGAGGGCCCTGGGGAGCTGCRAGGCGCCGCGGCACCGCGCGGCCCTGCCGCTCTGCAGCTGCAAAGCGCTGCTTGCTGCCGCCTCCGAGCAAATCCATGGCACCTGCCCAGCTCTGAAACATGAAAGGTAACAACACCCAATGTTTTGTGCTCTTTGATTAATACCAGCTTGCTGATTTAGCTTTCTGTCAGGTACAGACACATGTGAACAGGTTTGTGTGCAGTTCTGGGCTCCCCMGTATAAGAGGGACATGGAGCTTCTAGAGAGGGTCCTGTGGAGASTGACAAAGATGATGAAGGGACTGGAACATCTCTCGTATGAGGAGAGACTGAGTGAGCTGGGCCTGTTTAGCCTGGAGAAGGCTGAGAAGGGATCAGATTAACATGTATAARTTCATGAAGCGGGAATGTAGGGAGGAAGGGGCCAAACTCTTCTCAGCGGTGGCCAGTGACAGGACAAGGGGCAATGGGTGCAAGCTGAAACCCAGGCAGCTCCATGTGCATGTGAGGAAGAACTTGTTTGGTGTGAGGGTGCCAGAGCCCTGGCMCAGGCTGCCCAGGGAGGCTGTGGAGTCTCCTTCTCTGGAGATCTTSCAAAGGCGCCTGGATGCCGCCCTGTGCCCCGTGCTCTGGGTGTCCCTGCTGGAGCAGGGGGYTGGACTGGATGAGCTCTAGGGGTCCCTTCTGACCTCAACCACTCTGTGATTCTGTGAAATTGCAGAATTACTAGCATGTGGTGGAAGAGAGGAAGCTCAGCCACGGATGTAGGGTATCTCTCAGGGATGAGCTCATCTGCTGAGAGGAACAGATGGCAGAATTAAGAAAACCCCCTCCCAGTCTTCCCAATCACAGCCTCCTGGCAGCACTCGGCGCTGCTGCTTCTCCACACACACGTTGTMTTGTAGGGCAGAATACGATCTGCAAGTGAAAAGCATCAGCTAAAACACAAACACCCAACACACGCAGAGACAAATATATACAGTCCCCAAGGCTATCATGTAGAATTGGTATTGATAAATGTTCTTAAAAATAAATACACTCATCTACTATGTGTTTAACTTGAATCAATTTTCCTTTTTTTCCCCCTCCACATACAGAACATCCAGTTACATGGAATTTCATCCAGCTGCTAAATCATCCAAGACAGACAGGGTTCATTTCACATCGTAGAGAAACCTCCCAAACAGCTTGTAAAACACTCTGCTCCTACGAGGGTGACTAATGCCTCATCAGATGAGCAGTGTTTATGAGCTCACATCTATTTCCCAGCACCCAAACACAAACCAAKACAGACTTGTTTTTGTAATTTGTTTCATACATTCAGTATGATTTTATACACATTCATACTTGAAAACATTCATAATAAAAAGTACAACTGTACTGCGACAGTGCACAACTGCCTCACTATATCATCTCAGCACATTTATGTTTCCTACAAGGTTTTAAATCCTTAAGTGTACTTTTGTAAGAATTTCCAATTCAAACGAAATCCATTTGAAACAGAGCACATGGTTTTTGTTGACATTTTACAGTCTTGTTCCCAGCGTGGCAGAGCTGCCAAGCTCGGAAACACATGGTTGGGATCGGGTCTCAGCTACTTCCTTGTGAGTTCTGCTGCTCATTAACTTCCTCCTATGATGCCCCTGACAGAGGCTGTTTGCAAAGCCTGAGTARCTTAAACCTAGTAGGCAACTGCAACAGCAAATGGACAGTAAAACCACTAAACCATCTGTATGAAGTGCTATTGGTGTGAAATAAATGAAGAGGGTTGTGTTTTGCTTTATTTGAATCGTTTAGTAGTATGACCTTCTGTATAACTACCAATATTATGCCCCAAGCAGACATACTCTGGTCTTTGGAAGCGCTTGCATGGCACCAGTGCAACCCTGGAGCACGAAGGCCATGCAGCTGCCACGGCTTCCCAAAGCGTGAGGCAAGGGCACCGGCTCGTTCCAAAGTGTTTCATAATACCCTGGAAACAATTTTTGCCTCTCTTAAAAAGAGTTGTCTAAAGACCTCACCCTTTACATGACCGTATTATTTACCCTCAGATGGCTACTTGCTGTCCTGGCTGAAATCTGAGCAGCAGAATGGTCCAGACAATCCCTGGCTGCTGCTCTCGCTATGACTCACACTAGCTACCACACAGCTCTGAAGGAAATAAAGGAATTTCACCCAGATGATCAAGCACTGGTATTTTCCATCCCTGTGAGCTACTTCTGTACGCGGACCTGGGCAACTACAGTGAAAAAGCAGCTACAGCTTCCCCATGCTCCAGAGGTTGTAGAGCTCCCCTCCACCTGCTGGCAACATCCTCCTGATGCAGCCAGGAGCCCATTGACCTTCTTGGCCACAAGGGCACTGCTGCCTCATGGCTAACTTGATAACAAATTATTTCAGCACAGCCATTCTTATGCGTAATTTTTCTGCATCCCCCTGCAGCAGGGCACAAGCACATGCCACTGCCCAGCATGTAGCAGGGCACCTGGGCGGCCCAAAACACCCACTTGGCACCATTTCTGGCAGGACCTCCGAGGAAATGCAGAGGGTAGAGTACTAGGACCAAGCAAACATGCAGCAATCTCTCCATGGAATATTTTCCAAGAGTCTGCAGCTCTAGAACTTCATAGGTTGGAGTTTAGGCCCCTAAATAAGCTCACAGCAGATGGCTGCCCACTGAGGATATATCCACCTCAAAACCATGGGCTTTCAGCAATCAGTGGTTAGGAGCAATTCACGTTGCGYGGGGAAGATTCTTTCACTGAATCTACCAGGCCCCACTGACAGCTTTTTGGAGAGGTCAGCAGATATCAGATACTCACTGTTATTTATTTTATATATTTTATTAACTCCTTTCTTTCTAGCCACTCCTTTTCCAGGTAGAGCCCTGCTCAATCTGAATGTTCTCTAAATAAGGGTTTTCTGACACCTTTGATCCTCCTCGAAATGTCTAATGCTTCAGTTCTGCAATGCTCTTCCAGGACAAGCAGACCACATCTTCTGAGAGTATGCAAGCTGCAAGTGGGCACAGCATACGTACTGCTTCCTGCCCTCTGTTCATTTCCAAATAACTGCCAATTTCAATTTACTTTGATTATTAAATATTGAGATGACATTTTCATTCATTATAACCAAGATAACTATGAAACAAAATGAAGAACTCAGTCACTGACTGGAGAGTTGAATTTGCTCTTTATCATCTCAGAAAGTTTAGACAAAATTTTTATTTCCTTTATTTTCTTTTTGGAGAAGAGGGGCCAGTCAAAGAAATGAACTGATAAGCTGTGAAAGCATCAACTTTTTTTTCAAGTTGAGGTCCTGCAATTTATCCAGGTTAGAATTCACTTTATTGCTTCCACCACTGCAATTGCATTAGGGATAAGTGGTAAATATTTCTTTAATTATCTGACTCAGCTTTTCCAACCGAGTCATCAGTATACATTAAGTACCAGCCAATTGGTTCCAAGGGTAAAAAACAAACAAAAATTCCACATAATCTAAACAAGTTCTGCATCTTCCTTAGCACCACAGAACACTTGAACAGACTTTACAACAGAAATTGAATTATAAGTCATTTCAAAAGACTGAATTTTGTRTGTAACAAACATACCACTCCATCTGCAATCGTCCAGTCTGCACTACTTTCATATTTTTGCAGTTGCTTTTCAAATAGTTGTGCTATGGCTCGATGAACAAGTTCGTACTGCTCCTATAAAAGGTTACCAGATAAAAATTAGTGCATGTGGTCTTTAAAAAGAATGATGGTGTATTACTTATCACATAGTGAGATTTATCATAGAGCAAACTATTACCTTTGTCTGCACTGCAGAATGCCTTTGTGTCCTCATTTCTTGTATTAAATTAAATACATTGAATTCTTCAGGTATTTTCTGGAATATAGAAGTTAATTAGATTGTCTTAAATGTTTGTCAGAGCAGCAATACAGTAGGTGCCAAACATGCAAAACTGTGTTTAACTTTTCCAAGCAGAGCCAATCCATTCTCTCCCACCCAAATATACTCAGATTTGTTTTTAAGAACAAATCTCTTCCTGAATGGTTTTAAATTGACACTTAACGAAAGAATTTTGGAACGTGTTAGATATTTCACTATGTTAAAGCATTTGGAAGCTTTCTGAAGTATTGTTATGAAATGACAGAATGCCAAAAATTTGTTCTTTTAAGATTCCTTACCCCAGCTTTAAGCAAATTCCATGTATAATCTATGGCACAGATGGCTCCTGTTCTTCCACACCCTGCACTATGAATACAAACAGTCAGGTGGTTAGAATTATTTAAAATGGTTAAAAATACACTATTAAGCTTCACATTTCCAGAGTCCACGTGAAAACAAAAGTCACTTCAGTTAAAATCTCTCAACTACCATTTTCATGTGGCTCAGTCTTACACTATAACATGTTAAGAAATCAGCAGGGTAGAATGAAGTGGGTTAAGATTTTAAATGCAGAGCTCAACAGAACTGCAATCATAGAAATATTTCTGTTTTGACATTTTTCTTGTCTCTTTCCTCAAACTGCTATTAGTCACTATTGCTTCAATAGTAGGGAWTTTTTCAAGATTAATGATAAACATGCTCATTTAGGAGAATAAGATGTGATTCAGTATGTCTGTATTTTATCACTCATATTTCAGTTCGGTAGATAAAAAAGTGACACTTAACTGTCATTTATTCAGCCTAACAACATGATTTTAGCCACTTTATGGATAAAGAGTTATAATGCATGCATATTCATTACATTGTAATTATACTGTTGTGGTAAACTAGTTCTACAGTTTTATTGTCATTCAAGAGATGAATGAGGCAGAGGAAGTGTTCTGTGCTGAATAAATTCCTTGTGATTTATTTAGACTTCAATAATCAAATACACTTGTATTCATGGATTTGACTGCTAATTAAAACCATTACACCCTGAAGCTTGGTGTTAATGAAGCCACAGCTACACTCAGTTCTCTCATCTCCAAAAAGAAGTGACTGCAATTCCTATCTGAATGAAGACAAAAAGCAACAAAAACCAGTCATATAACTGGCAAAAAAAAAAAAAAAAAAAAACCACCTCTGAGAAATGTTTTGAGGCAGCTATGAATGAGTTTTCATTGCACAGTGTTAGGACAAATTCTGTGTGTCTCATGTTGAATGCACAGGCCATGCAGTTCTGAAGTGAGTTTCATTGCCTGGGTCCAGGAAGGACCTGCAGCCTCAGAAGCAAGCAGCAAGTAGTGATGCACTTGGTGCTGTATTCTCTTACATGGGAAAGGATTCCTTGCTAATCCATTTGCCATGATCTTCAAAAAGGCTGATTCATCCTAATACAGATTTAGATATTCACCTTTAAGAACAGCAAAGCTGTTTCCTTTTCAGAAAGGTAACTATTCTCCTGGTACTACAGTCTATCTTCAATTGAAGCAGCAGGGAAATTCCACTCTGCACAGCTTTCCAGGCAATGAGGAATGGGCTTCTGGGCCAAATTTAGACATGAGGAAATGCTTCTCTGTGGTAAATAACTGCTGTTTAGAACTGAGCTAGTGTATCTTGCCTAAACTTAAAAAATAAATATATTTGGTACCTGCAGTGTATACAAATTGGCACATCTTCATGTTCCTGATATTCTCGCATCAAGCTGATCATGTCCAGAATAGAATCGAAAGACGAAGGGACGTCGTGGTCAGGCCAGTTAACATAATGGAACTGATAGACACTACGAGTCTCCTGAGGAGTGGGGAGAAAAGGTCATAATGACCATATGTATTTGTACCATGCAGATTCATTTTTTCGCATATCAAAGATATTTACTGTACAAAAACATTACAGCTCATATCACTTCAGAAACAAGAGCGGAACTTGGCAGTGGTATTTTGAGCACTGCTAATGTTTGAGCACGATGCGATATTTTACAGAAGGGGTGAAAATCACCTCCCCAGTACATGTGTTAAAGGACCCACAATGTTTAAAAAAGAGTCTCAAAACTCTGCTATTTAAAAGGAGTCTCAAAATAAATCAGTTAATTAAAAGATGGCCCAGCTTTGAACTGGAAAAGAGGGATGAAAAGGGGGAAGACCATCATGAAAGGTTCTTTTTCCAGTCTCATTCAAGTAATTTACATTAGAAAAAACTATTCTTTGATAAATTTGTCAGATTACAAAATAAAGTTAAAAAAGGAAGTAACATGAAAAACAGGACACATGCAAATCTGGATCCCATCTGCAACAAAATTAGGTACAACTTTATGCTAGTTACTTTATATAGCAAAAACAGTAAAGACAAAGCAAAAAAACCCACAGACTTTAACTAGCTACTGAAGTTCCTGAATTGCTACAAAAATGAATTAAATTGTCTTTATCATTGTTATCCAAACTATCTGTAGTAAAACTAGCTTTACATTCACATTTCCAGACTGCTGTCGCACCTCTTGATTCTAGTAAATCTTCAAAGGATTCTGATCCTAAAAGGAACTAACTTTCCAGACCTGTGCTACCTTCTCTTTCGTTATTAGAGAACCAACASAGGGGACTTTTGAGCATGCACATACAGATCACAGCTTCAAACTGAAACCAGTAATTCTGAAGCTTTGGTCAGATGTAAGTACTGTAGCTGCTAAAAATAGAAGAGAAAATCCAGTCCAAGAAATTAAACTTAAGGAAATCCATCTGATTACGTAAATCCAATAGCGTGCAGAGAAGTTACAACTGTCAAATAAAGTTCTACACAAAAATCTTCATTTAATTAATTTAACTTCAGCTTAGAAAGCAGCTTCAGCTATCCAAGGATACAAATAAGAACAAACAAAACAAGTAGTTTCCTACTTCTGCTTCTTACCTGGTAAAGTTACTTCAACATCATCTCTAAGCTTGCARATTTACAAACACATAGAACCAGCCTCTAAACACCAGGCAGGGAACTTTTTACAAGTTCCCACAGTTACTACTTTAGGTAACTTAAGCAAGTGGCAAGCTGACCTTGAGACCAGGAATTTCCCCATACTTACATTCTGGAATTCAAGTAATAATGTTCTAATGAAGTAGTCTGTTCTTTCTTGCTCAGCTTCCTAAGTTAGAGAAAAGATGAGAAAAGATGAACATGCAGCACATGGGATAGAAGTGAAGCTCTAGATTTACACTCTAGCCCTTTTTCTTAAAAAAAAAAATCTATTTTATATGGATGATTTGCCCAAAAAGTAGACAATCAAAATGTTAATTAAAAAGGCAGCTATTTTGTTTTCTGTACCCAACATACCCATGAAACACTTTATTTCTATGTAAAACAAAAATGTGTGTTCTCAACCTACTAATTCTCTACCATGCTCACGAAACTGCTAATAGAACTTCATAACGGCAGTCTAAAATACTTCTCTTCCATTTCTCCATACATTAATATCTCATAGATATTCTTTTACATCCATCCCTTTATAACATCCCTGCTGTATGAACTGCAGCTTCTTTTCTGCTACCATTCGAGTTTTGTGATACCCCCTTTTCATTTTTTTCCTTTCGATTATAAAAAGCAGGGATACATCTGCACAGGCCACTGGAATTATTAGTTTGTAGCCAAAAAGCCCAACTTTGAGGCTCCCAGAATTTTCTGATCTACTTTTGGAACAGCAGCAAAGGTTTACATTGCATACACAAAGCAACAGTAATGTATTTAAAACATCATTAACTTCACAATTTGAAGATGACTTAAGTATTATAGCTTTCCACGGTGAATTTAAGAGATCATGTGCAGGACTTAATGGGCTCCTTTCTTCCACAAGGAGCTTATTTTCAATCCAAAAAACAATCACTTGTGACACGCTGCAGGTTTTAAACAGATTACTGCATCGCTAGCAGCAACACAGCCCAGATACTATTGGGGTTGAAAGTCAACTTCAATGTACATTCAATTCCTGCTCACAAATACTGCTGCAATATCTGCCCACTAAGAGGTCATCATCCACTAGGTACAGGACAAAAGAACAAGTCAATTTTCCAAATATTTTTAATGGTAGCAAAGAGGGCTGAACCTTGTACATTAGGTTTTCTTGACAAGGTGTATTTGAATTGCACTGAATCTTAGCACAGTGGCTTTCTAGGCCTAAGAGCAGCTTGGCGAGCTGGCCTGCCAGCCCTTTCTGAGCACACTAAAGGCTTCCTCCAAGAACGAGCAGCAGCTCCTCTTCAAACCTACGTATTTTTGAATTAAGGAGAAAAGGAGAGAGGCCTGAGATTTATTTAGGGGTTTTCAATTCCACTGCTTTGAAATAAATGGACAACTTAAACTAATGATGAGCTCAAGTGTTAAAATTTCACAGCAAGATCATTTATACTGATTAGGTGGTGATCAAGAACTGCAATAGCCTCTTGAAAATGAAATCTTGACCACCCACCTTTGAAGAAATCAATGGTCATGGAAAGAAAGTCATCCCACAATATCAGACCCACCTCACAGCCCCGCTGCATCCTTACCAGGCTGTTCTACACATGCTGACAAAATGTCTCAAAAGCTCCTGGGAAACTAAACCCTTGTGGCCTAACAGAAAAATTCACCTTGTGCATCAAGTAAGCAACAAGGTATAGGAATAAGTGGACAGTTTTCACACTGGCCATCCTATAGACAACCCATTTCCTATCCTCTTTCCCAAGACACGTGTCTATGACAGAAAACCACGTGCACAATGTACAAAAGCCCTTGAATGTGAGCCCAAGAAACACCACATACACACGTGCTAAAGAAACTGCTCACAGGCTCATTTATTTGGGTGTCCGTGCTCCTTCATGTTTTATTCTCATCCAGATTCTGAACACCCCACGCTCAAGGATGGGAACCACTTCTGCTGGTTTTGCTAACATGCTAGTTGCACCATGACTTCTTTTCCTTTCCAACACTCTCTACAGATGACTGCAAAAGCTCACTGGGATGTTTCAAACTATTCATATGATGCTGAAATAGCAGAATTTGTGGGRAAAAAAAGGATTATTTTGAATTCCTTCCTGTACTTATGGCTCAGACCTCCTGAAACTACTTGCAATGGAGGCAGACATCTTTCTGGACRTCTTTCTGGAATCATCTTGTAGCTTAGGCAGCCACAGGGAATTCTTCAGGAAAAGCTTCAGACCGCACGGTGATCTGCTAGTCATTATTTTGTTCAGAAGTGCTTTCAAATAAACATGAAGATGTCACAAACAGAAATAAATT
Source organism: Nothoprocta perdicaria (assembly GCF_003342845.1). Taxonomy (NCBI): domain Eukaryota; kingdom Metazoa; phylum Chordata; class Aves; order Tinamiformes; family Tinamidae; genus Nothoprocta; species Nothoprocta perdicaria. The sequence goes on along the minus strand of NW_020455688.1, from coordinate 3,795,293 downwards.
TAAACTATTTAAAAGTCTAATTGCCATTTGTTCTGCTTGTGTTGCTTATTTTTTAATTCTATGTAGCTTAAGGAAAGTTTCCTATTTATGTGTCACTTATTTGCATGCCCTGAACATATAAGGCATAGCAAAACACAGCAACAAYTGCATTAATATTATGTAAATTTTGGAATATGGGATAGACATTAAAAATTACATTGTATATAGAAATGAAGAAATTGCATATAGGAAGATACTCAACCAAAGCACGTAGGTTCCCTACCATTTTTTAAAGGGACAGAGCTTTCAAAAACGTTTAGCTTAGATCCAGACATTATTTTCCTTAAAGGCCTGGAGTGAATCTTTGTACTAAAGAATTATAAAAAAGCATCTGTTTCGTACTATGAGGTCTGATACRAAATGAACCTAAAACAGTGGTTACAATAGCATTAAAAAATTTGAGTTCATTATAGCTCTATACTTACACAAGAAACGCGAAATGGTCCAAAAGTTACAGCTGCTTCTCCATACAAAGGCCAATAACGTTCACATTTTTTCTGTTAAAGCAAAGAATCTTAGTTTAATTCATGTATCGCATTGCAAGATAGTTAAAAGCAGAACAGAATTGCTGATAATCTCCAATTCCTTATTCCTTCTCCTTCCTTTGATGCTCTTCCTTCACATCTGGCCATAACTTGTTAACTGGAAGCTGAAGCTCTTCCAAGACAGCAACATGTCTTTTTTGGGGACATCCAAAAGTGGGGATAAAAAAGCAGAACCAGAAGAGGAACAGCCACATCTAAAAGTGTCTTTTTAAATTAGGGCATGAACTCTAAAACTGCCTAATGCATGTGCAAGCATACAACATWTGTTGGGAAGGAACATGAGCTGATGCAGTTTTTGTGCAAGCTCAGAGGTAATAATTCTGGACTGCATTTCATCCTTCCTATAGACTTAAGAATTTAGGAGAGAGAGATTTAAAAAGGTAGATGTTTTCTTTCTCCAGTTGCAATTAACAAAAAATTTTGAAAGACTGGGGATTTTCCTAATCRAACACAGCCCACAACAGAATAATTTCAGTACTAGGACCAATAACAGATTGCTAGGACAGTTCTGTCTACAAAGATAGGAGTATATTCCACTAAAAAGACTCCTACACAATAATGYAAATATTTTTACCAGAAGATAGAATTAAAAATCATCTGCTTTCATTATTTTTTATGCATACAAATACAGAAGGGAACTATTCTCATTCAATCAAAAGATTTTTTTTTTTTTTAAAGTTATGGATGTGGCATATGAGCCTTCAAAGGTATTAACATTTGTTCTAGGTGGGCAACAACATTTGGCTTTTGTATTTGACATACTTACCCTTCCCATTTCAAACTCTCGACAGGCCATCACTATTATCTGGAAAGGAAGACAATAGAAGTCAGTCAAATCTAGATCACAAATTCACAGAGCAAAAGCCCTTTTCCACCCAAGCAATCATGGACATTCCTCAAGTGGCTGCTTCAGAAGAAACCTATAATAACTTCCTTCTCTGCTTATGCACATTATTTTAATTCTAAAATAGCATTCACGTTTTATCCTGCACAAAAGAATCCATAACAGTAGTGCACTATCTTAAATCTGATGGACTTTGAGTTCACTGCCATCCTCCAGGGATGTCTTGTTCATTTAATAATTTTAAATTGACTGCACAATCTGGCATTTAATCATAGAAATATGTATCCGTTCACTGACTGTAAGAAAATAGAGCTATATCTGGCAAAGATGACAAGCTGCTTAAAAATGGTGCAAAAACCTATTTTATAAATGAGAACCGATTTGCTTTTAAGTGAAGTTTTCAGGAATATTAATCTAAATAGCACATCCAAAACATACTGAAAGTAAACTATGTTTCAATAATAAGTAACCACAACTTAAGTGCCTGGTAAAACAGAAAACAAGACTATTTTCAGAAATACAAGTTTGCTGCACACATTTGCTTTTAACAGGATGTATGTGTCAGCTCCTGACAGTAAGTGTTACAACAGATGCAGAACAGAGAAACCAATGCTTAATCCAAAATTAATGTATGTAGAAAGGAAGCTTTATTTGGTTTCAAATGCTTTTTCCACCTGATCTGGGTAAATCAGCATTAAGTTAGAGCAATAAGATCTTCTACAGGAGAGACTTGACTCAAGTACTGACTTGTTCCTAACAGCACACAATTATTTCGCTGCTAGTTACTAAACTGAATATATAACATTAAAGCTATCCAGAATGCTATTTAGATCATGACATCAAGAATTGGAAATAATTTCTTCTACAAATGGTAAGACTGAATCACTGCCAGTGTCTGTGATACCAAGAGCAGGTTCACACTCAAGACACACAATCACTTTTCCATGAAATCCAGTAATATCCAAGTTTGGGAGGTGGGATGTTGAAGTGGGTACTTACAGCAACGTTATATTCCCATATCATCCGCCAGAAGTCTATTACTGTATTTGCTAGTGGCCCCTGGGTAGCAACGTATGCTTTTGGCCCATGTACTCCCTAGGATTGCAGAGAGGAACAGGTAATATTTACAAGGAAAATTCAATTGCATTGAATAAAAGCCTTTAGGTTATAATCAAGGAATATTAGAATATCAACCTTTCAATCTGGCAAAAAGGTTGAAGATGAAATATGAAGCCCATTTAAGTTAATGGAAATTTCAAACGGTTCCAAGATTATAGCAGCTACCTTGCCTCAAGAGATTAACAGAAAATATTAAGTTAATATTTTCCATATGCTCCAATTCTAAAGATTCTCTTCAAGCATGTGCTGATTTTTTTATTACCCCAAAGTCTAATGACCAAAATTTGGAAGTACAATTCTAGGCAAATCTTTTGGTGAAAAAGCACCCACCCCCATGAACAAATTTAAGTCCCCTCCCGACACCCTAGTAGTATCACATTTTTTTAAAATCACTGTTTTAAAGTTCATGTTTTTCATAAAACTTGAGAACACTTAAATATTTCCTTTTAAAAGCTGAATGCACATACTAAGAAGTGAGATTTACAGGAGCACTTTTTTTTCTAAATAAGCATTAGTGCTAGCAGCAGTATCCAAACTACAGAAGAATTTCAGGAAAATCAGAGAATTCACCCTTCGAAGTTGTACACACAGGCATATAACAGCTTTTTAGGCACACTCTGAGCTGGTTATAAGTTACAATTTCACTGCTATATTTTCCCCACGAACAGTCAGAAACGCATGTTAACATATATGCTATATATAACTGGCCAAACACCTCATTTATTATCTAAAAACAGCTCTTCTAAAATCTGTTATTTTTACCAGTATGTTTCAACAAAATCAGATCTGAATTTTGCAACTATATAAAGTTCCAATTTGACTGTCTGCCAATTGGAATGAAATTTTTTATAATATGTTACACAGAATGAAATTTGAATTTGAAGACTTCATCACACATGGTGTCACTTATGAAAAATTATTCAAATTGTACTAAAAGGAAGTCTTCCCTCACAGCTTTACGTACTTATCTCAGACTGCAATATTAAAACTGCATCGCCCTGGAACAGAAGTTTGAAAGTGGAATTTGAACACAGCTAGATTGTAATACACACCTTAATAAAGTTTGCATTGATGTAATCTGAATCTTGTGGAGGAGTCTTTAAAGTTAGTTTCACCCGGCTGTGATCAACTGAAAAATAAAACGCATTTTTATTTTAAAGGCGAATTACAAGATGCATTAACCCCTACATATAACAATAAAATGTGTTAATAGGACAAATTAATCCTTAAGGAAATGGTTCCCTGAGCCACAGAAACAAGCCAGTTAAAGAAATAAATTCTGAGTGAGGCAGCTGAGGTGGCAACCAGCAGAACTGCTCCCACTGCTACATCGATGCCCTCACTCGACCAGAGAAGCAGCCCCTAGAAATTCTAGGGTGATTCATGATAAAGAAAAAAATTCAACTGATCCAAGCAAAATTACAGCTCCACAGTATTAGTAGAGGTCATGACAGTCAGTATTAAAAGAACGTGTACTATGTGCGTGTCACTAAAGCAGAGGAAAAACATTCCTATTAAAATAGCAGATCTTTGGAGAGCAAAGCCCTTGGCAGTCTTTTAAAACTATCTTTTATTTTTTGTTGACAGAATAACTTAAACAGCTTGGCATCCTTTTCTCTAGTGAAAATTAGCATATCTTCATAACAGTGGCAAATGGACAGTTCTCAGAGGGAGAGCTTGTGGTTGGCACCTCATTTTGTTACCAACATTTCTCAGTTAGCACAAAAAAAAAGAAGCATTCAAGCTCTGTGATAAAGTCTGCTTTGGTTAATTTAGTATTAGGAAAAAAAATGGAAATTAAGACTAAAACAAAGGTATCTGTGGAAAACAAGCAATTTCTGTTGCTTTCTGCTCCTAAGGTCAATTCCCCAACCACACAGCAGCTGCTGAAAATTTCCCTCCGATTTCAATTAAAGAATAAGCACAAAGAGCAAGTATAATCAAAGTGAGGTTGGGTGGGGGCATTTTTGGCAAGAGCAGGAACCATGCGCACAGGAAGCGCACGCTAAGAATTATTCCCACACCAAAAGCTCTTCCAAAAAGCTCTGAGAGCTGCTCCAAAATAGATGACTTTTTTTTTGCCAGAGTTATAGCACGAAAAACAGTGCGTGTAGCTCTTATTAAAAATGCACAAGAAGGTAAGAAAGCTCACAAACTGCAACAATCTTTCAAAAGAAAACTTAATTATCACTAACAGCTTGGAGAAACTCTTGGGTATATTAGTGTGATATGTATTGTCAAACACGTAACAAAAGCATGAACTCTTTGCAAATATGTACTAAAGAATAAACATGCTCCTTTCCATCTCAGTGTGGCAACAATGCTATGGCCACACAGTTAAATATTCTTGAGGCCATGGTTTGAAGGTAAAATTGATCGCTGAAAGTGTTGCTCCAAGCTCTGATAAATAGTAAAATATCAGTAGCAGAGAAAGGAGGGCTTGCAGCCCCACAATAATCTAGAAGACCCTGTAATTCACTGCCRTTGACTAGCAGAAAGTCTCCTGAAAATAAAAGCTGACTGGATATTCAAGACCCTTCTTAACTCTAACGACAAAGCCAAAGCTGCTTAAAGCAAGCTAGCTTTAGACTATGTCTCTAATAAAATATGCAAGTGTCTTTCAAGTGCATTTGCCTTGCAAGTTACAATCTTCTATAAAGTGATTTCTCACAAATTATCAACAAATTTGCCTTTTAGTATAAACAAAAAGTAAAATTCACAATGCATTAAGCATAACAAGTATTATTCTTTATTGTCTACCAGCACACAAGTCAGACTCACATGGTAATATGTCCTTATATCTATTCTTTTTAACGTTTTCTTCTTTTTCCCCAGTAGCTGTTGGGTAGATCTTCTCTGTTCTGTATTTTGTTGACAATCTTCTTAACCTCTGAAATAAGAGATCTGTGTTATGGCCCCAAGTCTCAAGATAATGGAGACATCACTATTTATTGCATCACTGCTAAAGTATAAGAAAAAAAAAAAAAAAAAAAAAACAAGTGCAGCTCTTCTCTGCTGCTTTTACAATATTTACAAAGATATATACTTTTAAAACCTTATTTGACACATTCCGACCTTCACCATGTGGAGACTGGTTCTACACAGCATCATATAAGAAGCCTTTGGAAAAAGGCTATAGGAGCAGGGTGGAATTCTGCCGTGTTTTATTTGGCAAGTTCTCTGCTTTTATATGGGGTGATGGCTATGCTGTGAATACCTGTGAGAAACAGAAAAATCACTATGCAGGAGGTAACAGATAAGAGCAGAACAGGCCAGGCTGGCTCAGAAGAGCTGCTCTCGGCCAGTGTTTTGCTTGAGAGCTCGTGGCTTTTAACAACTTCACATATGAGGGGAATCGGGAGGCATCAGCTCCTAATCCCCAGCTTCTGCCGAGCTTTGGGCTCACCCAGACGCCCAGGTCACCCTGTGCACGTGGGGCATCCCCAGCTTGTGGTCACCCTACGCTCGTAGGGTATCCCCAGCTCATGCAGGAGACAGGAACTGCGCTGAATTCCCAGCAGAGCAGCTTCTCCCAGCCCATTTATTTCAGATCTTGGGTGTACAGCAGCCAAAGCYGATAAAAATGAAATCCAGCCCTTCCCTTCTGGTAACCTGAAAAATACCAGGAGTAACGCAGCTCTTCTTTTAAATCCTACTCATACTAGACATTTGTAATACTAAACAGAAGGGGAAGCAAAATCGGAGCCTAAGTGCTTCTGAAAAAAAAAAGAACGAAAAAAAAGAACGAAAAAAAAGAGGAGCCAGGGCTGCTTTTTGTGTAGGTTGTACTGACACCCACATTTAAAAAGGAACTTGATCTCAAAAAGTAAGCACCAGTTTCCAGCTAAACTTAAGTGGTTGCAAAAACCACCAGCTTATAAACACTGCCATGGTGGGTGATGGTATCTAAAAGGATCAGAAACAAACAGAAAGCCACTTCTAAGTTCCCTAAATCCAGGTAACAGTGCCCTGCATAGGTAGGAGGACAGTTTTTGTCCATCTGCTTCCCCTCATCCTCAATCACTTGACATGATCTTTAGCACATCTTTAGCACACAATCTTCAGCCTAGTGGCAGAGTCTGCAGGTGAAATACAGAGTAGTTTTAATACACACCCCTGTTCCTGAAATTCTTTAAGACATGTTTTTATGCATTTTCATTGTAAAATCTTGTTAAAGAATTAGCCAACAGAAAAATCAAGTTGCACATTCTTCTATTCCACACCATATGAAATAAGCAGTAGAGCTATGAGCCTGATTCAAACTAGAATAAGCTGGCATCTGCTCTATGCTTTCAAAGAGAAAGATTGGACTAGCAAGTGAGGAAACCTCTGAAGCCAGAGCYCAGAACGAAGCTCCACCACCAGAGAGCTGAACGAGGAGCAGAGAGTTCTCAAGAGCAGAGCAGGGTAGGGGCAGGGCCCAAGAAGAAAGAGTTTTGCTCAGACTCTTTTGAGGAYGAGATACCCGGCACAACCTGTCACCGTGGGGCTTCATGGAAACCCATAACAGACAACTGGCCCCTGCACAAAGCCCTGCTCTTCTAGGAGAAGCTGTGAACCACCAGTCTGGTGTCCAGAATGTTCTGGCAAGAGCAGGGATGCCAGAGACCGGTCTGGCACCTCGGCACAGCACACCCGCATTCACACCCCACAACAGCCACTCCAGCGCCACAAGCACCCTCGCTTATCTGCTCTTAAGAACAAAATCATCAGAAAGGAACTGGATACACCGACTCATGACGCTCGGTGCTGACGCCGCGGGTGCGCGGCGCCTTCCGCGCGCTGAGGCGGCGACGGGCGCCCTCCTCACGAGCGGGGCCTCACGGAGGGGGCYGCGGGCTGGCAGGCTGCGCGGAGCATTAGGAAGGTTATGCTTAAAAACTTAGGGGGTTGATGGTAAAATCCACTATATGGAATCCTACTGTATTAAAACACTTAATCAAGGAAATAAAGACTTAACTAGTTTAGCAGTCAGCCTATTTCATGCTCTACAAAGTCTCTAAAGACTCTTGTTTAATACCACAGAAACGCTGTTTGGGACTATAGAAAGCCTTTTATATTTATTAAGATTTGAGGAACTTGGTTAAAAACGTGAACATTATTTAGTGTGTAACCAAAAGTTCTTGTACCTCCTCCCCGAGTTTCCCTGCATATTTCGGTCACTGGGGTGCCATTTATAGAGAGCCCTCAAATTTTCTTCTAAGCACTGCCTGACATTGCTGATGCTGAAACCTCACTTAATAAATAGGAGATTCAGGCAAATATCACTGCTCTGACAGCCTGTGATTTGCAGAAGTGCTACATAACCAGGTATTAAACACCAAGTGCTAGAAAATTCCAAGGTTCCTGTGATTTACTTACTACAAGATGAGAAATGTGACAGCAATAAAAAGGTTTTACATGGGCAGTTATGGCSTCAGGGTTGGGATATAACCATGTAACCAGTTACACAAGAAGTTCTGCAAAACAAAATTTACTTAAAATTAAGGTATGTTTATTAAAAAATGAAAAGAAAAAAATCCTTTCTATAAAAGCTCTCTTTACATTAACTGAAGCAAAAAAGAGGAGACTGGCAAACACCTGAAGAGCGACGCGCTCCTGCACACACTGCACAAGACAGCGATTCATCGCACTGCTCTGCCGGCAGCAGAGCAGGAAAACGCACAGGTTAAGCTCAGCTGCCCTCTCYCATATAACAATTTAACTAAACTTAACAAGGGTAAAATAACATTCCCAGTATTTTTGAAGTGACCAAAACCACCTCTGGAGAACAATGTGAACCAAACSACCAGAAATTTTCTGAATAATCAACTTCCAGTGAACTAGGGCAGCCTCCCACCAAGGCTTCCAGGGAAGCCGCATCCAGCTGGCCTCAATCAACATCAAACTGCATCTATAGGAGACACATTCCCCAATATTAATGGGACTTAATAGCTTACTATGCTTCCAAGCATCATGCTTGCATCTAACTCTCTCAGCTATCTGGTTTACATTTATACTTCAAATGCTGAGCATCTGCTGTCCCAAATGCACACATGACAGCAACATGAAGATAAGTGCATGCAAGAGAGCAGCCAGGAGTCTGAACTGAAAATTAAATATGTAGCAAGCACACTAATTCTTAAAATACATACGCAACACATTTATTTAACAGGCATGTCTAGAGATAGCTGATTTTTAACTTGAGGACCCCGTTTGCCACTTTGCATTAGGAGCACTGGAAAAAACTTAACAACTTAAAGCTGTGGCAAATGTCAATCCTTTGGTTATTCCTGTCAGCTTTCAAACATTCATTTTTAAGAGTTCCCAGCTCCCATGACTATAGAGAAAAGCCTCCTCAAACACTAAACAAGCAAAACCAATGAAATGAGAATGCTCCAAGCCAGTAGTAGGAAAACCTCCCTATTTCTCAACACTCACGCATGGCTTTGGTTGCAAGGAAAAGGTGGGAAGCCCAGATGTACCGTATTTCTCTCAAGCCCTAATGGGACTTTCAAGCAAGAGAGCAGAAAGAACAAGGTGCAAGAGGGAGGAGACTTTACTTCCTTCGCTGTCCCTACAACGGGGACTACTCTGCAGCCTGAGCAAGTCGGGCTCAAGTCTGCGCTGCTGGCCCATAACGCCACCCTCCCGGGGCTGCCTCCTGCCCCTCACAGCAGGATAAAACCCGGCCTAAAAGGATTTTAACCCCCACTACTGCATTCAGGGAAACTGGCGTAAACTGCATAAATGAAACATCTCCCTAATACAGCTGAGGAAGCCAAAAACAGCATTATGGCACCATTAGGATATTACTTGGTGTATTTTCTTGTGAAGGAGAAGAATTCATGTTACTGCATTAGAGATATAGGAAAAATACTAAACTAAACTAAAGAAATACTAGCTAATGCAGGCAAGGCTGAAGATCCTTATATAAAGAAAGCCCAAAAAATGCTACAAACCTGGGAACAGATTAGAAAAATAGAAGCATTCCCTGCAGAATTAGATAATATTAAACAAGTGTTATCTCCTAAACGCCTAATGCTTAAGTTCAGCTCTATACACACACATCTAAAAGCTTGAGACGACACTTCAAAAGCCCCTTTTCTTCTTCCTGCATTTCTGAAACTTTTCACATGCCACATACACCTGCATGCTCATCTGATTCAACTAGCCATGCTCTCCATCACAGCTGCCCTTAACTCACATCCAGCCCAACACACCTACCTCCACCAAGAGGCCGCTGCTCGGGTCTGCCCAGCGTTACAGAGACAGAAAACTGCTGCAGTCTATGGAAGAGTATGTAAATAAAGCAGGCAAAATATAAGCAGTGACACAAAGCAAAACGTTAAATTACTGAAGGATAATCAAGTTTTAGTTCAGAAGATCCAATGTGTGTTTTAARATGTTTTATAAAGCTCTGCAGCCTGTGTTGCTGTTATATGCTTTACATATGAATGCTTAAAATGTTGGGTTATAACTTCCTGCTCCAAAAYCATGTTGTTTCTTTAGAACACTCAATTTGGTACAAAAACACAACGTAYGGAGTGGAAACGCTTAGGACAAGACAGTTGACAGCACATAGCAATGACACTCAGGCTGCATGTGAAGAATGTGAGTATTCCTATTAACCCAAAAACTTCTAATTAGAAAACAAGACTGGCTGAAGTCCTCAAAACAGAAATGGAAAGAGACATTTAAAACAGTTTGCCCCACAAATAACAGGCTTCTGAACAGTGTTAAAAAATCAAAAATAGTTCTTGATAAATCAAAACAGATATAACCCTCAATTTTYGCAACCAACCACGAGATGATTTTCAGACCTTTATATATACACAAAGGGCACAAAGAAACAAAGCACTTCCCCAAAGAGGCAAACAAGGAAACAAAGCCCTTTTAACCAGAGACCACCCTGCTTAGAGCAGAATTTCCCAGTTACTGGATTTCCTACTTTCCTGTTACTCCCTTGCTGCCAGGCTTGGGTGTGTTTTTTGAATGCTGACTTACCCGGAACACTTCATCTCAGACTTCCATTTAAGCCTTTGAACGTAGATCCCCCTTACTCATCTTCCTTGCTACGTTACAAAATTAAGATGCTCATAAAAAAACTAAGGTGAATAATTTGAGGGAATTGTTTTACAACACTTGTAAATGTTTCCATGTAATGAATGTATCTGAAAAAATCCAGTAGCTGGTTTCTAAAGAAAACAGGTATTGAACACAGCAGCAGCCTAGGTTAACACACTGCGTATAAAATATGGCAGCTTCCCATGCCAGCCTTCCACACCTATCTCCTCAATCATTCATTTTCACAAGCAGTTTAATTTTTAACTCAAGAGCATAATCAGCCATTAGAGTTGTCCTTTACAGTTACCTGCAGCTGATATCATTCATTTTAGGGCAAATGAATGRTGGTTGTTTAAAAAAAAAAATCAAAATTCTTTTATGGTCTCATTTATGTTGAATCAGCATTTAGTTCAGTAAAAAAAAAAATAAGGTCTTGCTATAAGATAGCTATAAATAACTTACAATGCTAACTGAACTATGACTGCTAGTTCTTTTGCAAGAGTATTTCCTCTGTAGCAGGAAAACCTCAGGCCATTGTAGAAGGGTACAAGGATGGAGAACCCTTCCACCTTCAGAGTGCTCAGGCAACTGAGGGGAAGGGACAACAGGAAAGGTGACTTACTGCAGCTCTTCTCCAAGCTGTCACCTACTGGTGCACTCACCCTGCAGACATTTACAGGGTGAGCATGACAAAAACCACAGCCAAAACCCTTGGCCATAAAAGGAGAGAAGCCTCTTCCTCCTCAGACCTTCGGCCTCCCTCTTTTGAGAGACTTGGACACCTTACGAGTCAGCTGGGTGTGCACACACAAGGCAAATACCTCGATTCAGGGTGCGATWTTTTGCTAAAGGGCCCTCAAACTCTTTAGGAAGATGCAGTCCTGTTGTTACAAGCTGCTCAGGAAGATGACAAAAACTGGAAGTGGATTCGCAGCTACTGAGCAGATTTATATTTCTACATGTAGATATAAATCCCTGAAATGCAGTTTAACTAACTCCTTGTCTTTCATCTCAGTTGACCAAAAGGTAAAGCAAACCTGCAGTGCCAGCAAATACATAGCAGAGCTCTGCTTAAAAGCTGGGCTGGGAACTACAGCAAGTCAGAAGTCATGGGCAGAGCAAGTATTGAAAAGGTAGAATGAACCTCTCGCTCTTGTGTGAGAGGATTTTATTGGGAATTGATTACAGATCCAGGTAAATGTCCTCTCAGAAGCTATCTTTCCTTCCCRAATTATCCAGGGAACACGGCCATAGTACAATCCATGGAGAGATTGATTAATCCATAGGTAGACTARCTCTAAAGTCAAACCAATTCTTGCAAAGAGATAGTTTTGCATGTGATGTGGTCATTATCAGGGCAGGTTCTGAACTGAGCGAAGGCTTAAGTGGAATGTCCCCTTCATGAAGAAATACAGTTTTGAGAGAGACTTGTTCTACCTCCCATACACTGGAGTTAAAGCCTCTTGGGGAAATCAAAACCCAATAGCTATGGCATAATAAAAAAACTGCATATCCAAGAAGAGCAACCCCAGGACCAAACCCTGGAAATGCAGAAGGAAGTACACCAAGAAGGTCACAAAGACAAGCTCTTACGGTTCAACTATAGCTACCCATAATGGGTGGGAGCAAAAGACACCCAACATCTAGGAAGGACTAGACAGGGTACCCATGTACATAATGGAACCTGCAGCTGTGCAAGTTCTCAAGCTTCAGCCAAAGCAAATGTGGATCTGGGCAGGCACAGTCCATGGGCTGGACTCAGTGACTTGCAGAAGTCCCTGTCCATCAGCTCTGACGGGCRCCCTGCAGCTTCTCTGCTTGCATCTCACCATGCAGCACATCTTTAAAGAGTGGAAGCAAACTGKGACAAGTACCCAAGAAAGTGCAGCCAACACAGAGCAGCTGCAGTTAAATCACCAGCATGAGGAATGAAAGGGGTGTCAGTCAAGTGTTGGACCAACAAGTAATCTGGTAGAATCAGAAAGCACAGTAGTTGGTGTAGCCAAGAAACAGCRATTTATCCTGGGGTCCAAGTGACCTTCCCGAGATGTCACTAGACCTCCAAGATGCCACCCAGTCTGCAGGTGCCTTCAGCAGACTGCTCATTGCTACGTGGTGACAGGAGCTCAGTGCCAAGAACGCTGATGTTGGATGGATACACAAGCAACTCCAATAAAAATACTCTGGYTTTATCTTTCACCATAAGTCTGGTTTTATTTTAGAAGCAGGCTTGAACCTTGTATGGAAATACAGAATCTGTAGAGACTTTCAGCATTGCAGAACGCCCAGCATTCATAAGGCAAAGGCAGGATACTGGTAATGGAGTCTAATTGGCAAGTGAAACATGAGGTTTTAAGCACTGTCCCCTCAAAGAAACGGAGCTAAAACCTTTCCAGGCTTTAACAAGAACACTTTTGACAGGCATTAAGTCAGTATTTCCCTGCACCACCTGATATACACCACAGTTGAGTAAGTTTAAATATATACTTGACCTGAAAAGCAGAAAAGAGTAAGACAAGGTATCAAATAGAAAGTCCGTTTCTCCTAACTGTTGAAAACATGCTTAAAAATATTTTCACCCCTTCTCTAAGGCTGTGTCTGGAAGCCAAGGAATGTGCTAGTTATAAAGAGGCCATTTATGACAGAGTTCAATAGCATTTTAAGAGCCAGAAAGAAGTAGCACCATTAAAGAGACAAACTTGTACTAAGTCTTCTACTGCAATAACCCGAGCCAACAACCAGCACAGTATTTAGGGGAGGGSGCAGGAGCTTCGTGGTGCAATCGCTCACATCTGGAGCATCTGTCAGGCCCTGCTTCCCAGTTGTATCCCGCAGGAGTTTAGCTGCGCACGCCCTTCAGCCGGGCTCTGCCCATCCTGCTCTCAGCGAGGGCAAGAGCCAGCAGATCTGAAGTCCCAAACGGGATAAACTTTATCGTTGCTTATGTTTTGCTACATTCAAAAAAAAAAATCCAATTAATATAGAATGCAGTTCTCTTTTACAAAAATAAGCTACAATACAAGCTACTGAAATACGCTGTTCAACATTTCATTAAACAGCAGCAACACATCTGATGGTAATCATAGGTATTTTCACATTTCCTACTAGCTCTTCTGCAGCCCCACACCACAATGGCAAGAACAGCCAGAGGCAGGAACATCACACTGAAGTTAGCAAGTAAATGACTTTTTCTTTTTTAATCAAATGGTTTGAAGTTTCACCTTTGGTAAAATACTAACATTTTATAGGAAATGAAATTTTGAAGGCATGTAAAARCTTGCAACTAACAAAAGGGCGAAACATCAAACGTGCCATAAAAGTTCCCTTTCAAAACAAGAAATCAGAACATAAGTCACCAATATTTCTAAAAATAAAGTCTATATAAACATTTTGCCTTTTGTACATAAAAGCAACAAGTCCAAGTTATTTTCCTGTCTGCAGATTGCCTGTTACATTTATAATGTAATTATGCCTGAAATAATCTGTTAAGCAGAGTCCTACCTCATACTAAGTGAGGTATCATTGAGTAATCATAATGGATTTTATAATATATTTTTATATTTTATAATATATTTTATATTTATATTATAATTTATAATATATTTTTATATGTATTTGTAACAAATGTATCCTGAAGAGTAAAAATGTCCAAGGGAGAGGCTAAGCTAACAATTCCAATGTTTGGAATATTAACAACATGATTGAAACCTCCAGGTTGTACATGATGGCTTTAATTCCAAATATTTCAGAAATATATAGAAATCCATTGTGATCTRTAACMTCAAGATTTTGTATCTATATTACTCATTTATGTGGAATAATAACGTGGACCAAGTAGCAAGTCTCCATTTCCTTTCTTGGGAAAGGAAGCTGATCTAATCTGAGCTTTAGATATTTGATACGGTGCCAATTCAAGAGAAGAGCGTGTGAATTTTCTTTTTTCCTTTTTTTTTTTTTTTTAAGCAAGAGTTAAGGCAAGACAGGGGTCTCTTTAGACTGTTTTTACAATGGACAATACTGACATAAACATCATCTGACTGGAAGGGCATCACCACTGGAGATTCTCAAAAAGCTCCTTAGGCCGAGCTGGTGTTTTCAGGACTGACTTCTCACCAAAGMAGAGAGCAGCAACAGACCTTCTGATGACCCAGCTGGAAGGCTATGAAGAGAAACRAAGGTCTGAATATTACAGAAAGCAGCAGATGGACATGTAGGACAGCAGAAGTACAGCTAACCTGAATGCCAAAACCAGCTGCATGCTAAAAGCTAACAAAGAAGGGGAGAAACGCACATATAGTCATAAATGAACCAATATTTCATATAGAAAGCATGAATTCATTTCAACATTTTGGTTGTGCTTGAAGGTATTGCCACCATAACTAAAAGGTGCTGCCAGGATTCATAAACCCTAGCATCCCACAGCTTGAAATTCAATGTCTTGAAACTGTCTCTTGGTTCAACCTCTGTTGGAAGCTACTACATGATCAGCTCATCCCAAAGAGCAAGTCTTTGCTTATGAAATACTAGTGCAGAATTATTTAAGCTCCCAGAGCTCAAAGAGAATCCACCGCAACGTGTTCACYGCTCATAGGCACAAGGACTTAGACCACAGCAATTGCCTCTGTACAGCAGAAGATACCATATTTAATTACTAAATTAATGCAGTTTATTTGCTTCATTAAAGAAAGCTGGATTTTATTGATTCAACTGACATTTTTTTTTTGCAATTTTTAAACTAATTGTGTTTTTAAACCACCACTTATATCTTCTAGAACTTCTTCATGGGGTTGGTTCTCATGCCCAGGAGCTTTTCTGAAGCGCTCTGCATCTGCTACGAGTGTCCTGCCGCTCTGCTCCCACTTCAGGCAGCAGCAGATGCTCTGGCCGAGCTGCACAGCACCACCACCCCGTGCTGCAGAGCCCCAAACGGGCGGCAGCGCAGCCGGGGCGCGAGGCGGGCGAGCAGCCCGTCTCCCCAGGGCCCTCAGCACCAGCCGCCTCGCTGCGCAGATGCCCTCACCCGTGCTGCCGACCTGCTAACGCAGACGGGGACGCTGGATGTTTGGTTGCTCTGGGATGGGGACGCTGGACGTTTGGCTGCTCTTCAGCAGTGCCCCTTGGCCGAAGCCCTCGCGGTCCATGAAGATGCAGCCCCAGCGCCAGGGCCCATCCACTAGGTGTCAGTGTCCGCCTGGGCAGRGGAGGCTTCCCGGATTCCCACCAGGAAGCAGAGGATGTCCATGGCACTTGGTCTTCAAGGGAATCCTACAGGGGACAGTTATGGTAAAGCCTCCCTAGGGCCATCCCGGCAGGACTGGAGGGGCCACAAGCAGCAGTTGTGACGGTACCAGCCATAGAACATGAGGCAAAGTTTGGCCCGTAGGAAGGGGCTAAGGACCCAAAGCTGGGCCCAAGAAAGTCACTGACATGAAGTACAGCCCCCACACAACACGWACGAAGGCATAGTCTGAAAATACAGGTTTGGAAGCCTGCAAGAGGAAGGGACTTCTGCTTTTTAGGAGCTAGGAAAGCTCTTGGGCAGAGCACTAGAAAAGGCTCAACTTGCACCAACATGAAATGCAACATTGCAGAGATTTGTCTCCAGAAGCAAAACAACCAAGTAGTAGAGCACAGTGTGAAATCCCATCACAGGCATAAAAACACCCCCTAGGTAACAGGGAGAGCAGAAGGCAAAGTCCAGGCACATCAAATGCCTATTGCAAGCAGCAGGATGCAGGCACCTGCATGAATTCTAGATATTATGTCCATAAACTAAATTTTAATCTAAAATGAGAATATTGATAGAATTGGGATCTTAAATTTGATGGGAAGACCATGTACTAACTACCCTAACACCAGCTGCAAGAGAGCACTGCTGGACAAGGCCACGTGGGGAGGCAGCACCACCTCACAGGAGCAGACAGACAAATACAGGGAGAAGGGGGGCGAGGGGAAATCCCAACAYTTCAGCATAGATTTTAATGTAGCAGGGATTCACATGGCAGGTCGGTATCAGCACTGTCGAGCACGAGTCACAGCAGCGTTAGCAGGCACGAGCGGCCTGGTGCTTCTGAAGGTGGGAAGGCTACGAAGATCTCAGTGGGGTTACACGCCGACTCTCACGCTAGGAATCCACAGCAGGTTCGGAAAAACTGAGCCCAGCGGAAACAGCCACGTTACCTTTTTCATCACATACACACACACACACACACACACACACACGCACACACGCTTTCCAGGTTAGTTGTTTTGATGACTCTAAAGAAGTCGTGGCCCTTTAGCAAGAACAGGCCCACGGACATGAGTATCTTGGCCAAGTTTCACCTCCAACATCCTTTCCTAAGGTTCCTGACTTGCCTATCTTCACCCAACCACTATAGGTTGATCAAAGACAGGTGTATTCAATCTAAACTGTAGGCTMTACCTGTATTATCACATAAGGCAGATTCTACTTGAATACCACACAAAGTAGTCAAAAATATTTGAGATACTTTGTATCAGGCTGCCGAGAAAGGACCTTGGTCTCATTCACGCTATTCCCTTGTCCCAAACCCCACTGTTACACAAGTTTATTAACATTCAGTTAAGCTCCCTGTTCACACACCCTTCAGCTTCTGCTGAAATTTCCTTCCCATCACCTGCACACAACRCTCAGCTTGACTGAGCTTACAGCATGAGGCAATAGTTAAAACAAATGCCTGCAGCTGTTAATATATTCAATTCTGCATTTTACGCAGCAAACTCTCCACAGTAGCCCCAGAGATAACTAACAATTTTCCTCCTCAGCCTTTTGCTCCAACTCCCTTTTCAGTAAACTCCTCCTCTAAGCTGCTAATCTCCTTTAATGTCATTTGTTCTCAGTATTTGAGCAAACGCTGCCTTTGTAGTAACCTGCTACTGGTGCTGGCTGCCGCCCCTGCTTACATGGGGAAGTTACCCAACACAGACCGAAAACTCTTCTCTGTTTATGGGTGCATTTCAGAAAATTGTGTGAAAACACAATTTTCCGAAACAATCCGTTTCGCTGCCAGGCCCCATAAACGTGGAAGGCAACTGTTCCAGCAAAAGCTGCGCATTAAGGAGCCAGCCTGGGGAGACACTAAACCTGTCAACATACCCAAAAAGCAGCACTGAGTGGATTAGCATCACAAAGCCCCTGTCTGCAGAAGCCCAAGTCGGGCCTTGTTCGACTGCGAGACGCTGGTTACGATTCCTGGCACACACAGGGCTGCTCTTCCCAAGACATTCTCACTGCCTCCTTTGACTCGGTAGGTTGCTCAGGACCCGTTGCTCAYGCTAAGATCAGCAGGCTGCAAACCTGCACTCAGATCAGCTGCAAACACCTTCCTGTTTTGGCTCACTGAAATGCAAAGAAGTCTCCACAAAGAACCTATTTCTGCATTGCTTCCTCCTAAAAATGTTACTGCTCACCATATATTTCTCCACCAAAATGGTTTTCAGCTCCCTCCACAACACTTATGTCTCATGTCATTTTACCGAGTGCTGAACTGGAGAATCGGAACTTACTTACATTTTTAATGCAATAGAAAAATAAGTTTGTGAAACTGAGTCGTGGCTCTTCAGAATGACAAAATGTGTAGATGAAATGCAGTAAAATGAGGAAAGCTCCATTACCAAAGTTACTTCCTCAGAACAGATCTCTCTCGAGGCCACTCTTGGGAAAGGTTAAGTAAGAAAGAACGACATCTAGATTTGTATAGGGAAAGACAGAAAATACTGAAATCAAAGTGTGTTTTTTAACATATATGTATAGAAACAAATGATCAGGCAAACGAGGCTACACAGTACAGAACAACTCATATGGAACAGGTTGTACGGCTGCTTACATCAATGAAAATGACACCAACTATTTCTCAATGGGGGAACAGATGTGTCTGCAGGCTGCACAAAAGGTCTGAATTACTACAGATGTGGGAGGCTGCCTCTGGCTGTGGCCTAGCTACAGATTGCACACAGCTTGCACCAGGGGAAAACAAGCATTCCCAAATACCTGAACTTACTAAAGAGAGAACCACCATGCACTATTTTAAAGTGGGCAGGACAAAAATGAAGTTTCTCCACTTTGTGTTCCTTCGGCAGGAGCGGCAGCATGCAAGAGAAAAGGGCAATAMTTTTAAAAGGCCAATGTCTGCTTCAAGTGTGCCTTAAGGAACAGTACAAGTGATGTCATCTTTAATCCTCTGCCGGCTCTTCCCACAAAGGCTTTCTTCTAATTCCCAGTTCTCACCCCATACATCAGTATCTCACCAGCTAACTAGAATGGCTGTTCATGTGAGTAAAGCCAGACAGGAACACAGATTTGTCCTGAGGAGATAGTAAATGCTCAACAAGTAATTCCAGAAAACAAAAGAAATACCCACAAATAGAAATACACACMGCAGTGAAGTATCAGTAGTGTCTCAACAAGACTGACAGACACATTTGCAACAGTTTTGGAGAAACTTTCGATCCTTTTCAAGTTACTTTTAATCAGGCTGGATAAMCATATAACAGGGCAGTGAAGCTTAAGAGACTTAGTTTTAAAAAACATATATATATTTCTAGGTAACACTTTCAAACCTGAGCAGCATGAAAAAGCCAATGGATTCTGTGTCAAACAGCCATTCAGTTCAGAAGCTAAAACCAGAYTCACAGTCCTGTCTAATCTGCATGAATCATTTAAGTGAAAAACTGCGCTTTTCCCCTTACTTAGCCCCAACAATTAATCAAAAAGCAATGCTTCCACTGCTCAAAAATTACAGTGACTTGCATTCAGTCCASAAAGGCCCTAGAAAGATGCATGAAGATAATATTTGCTCTGAAGAGCTTCTATTCTAGAAGTCAGACAAAGACAAGACTGAAGAAATACCTAACTTAGCCATAGGAATTTTGACTCTTCCCTTTCCCTCTCCCTGCGATGGCCTCAGTTTTCCAGAGCCAGTAAGAAATGATGGTTTAAAAATAAGAAAATCCTTCTGCAGGTACAGTGATAAGCTAACATGAGATCAGGAATAAAGAAAAAAGCCAGCATTCAGGAGCAGAATGAAAACACAATAGCCAAGACAGATGAAAGTAGTTTCTTTTTTAATCTAGCACAAATCAATGTTGCAATTTGCATAAATTTGACATAAGCACYAAGCGCTGTGGAAAACAGCCCCTGTGGCAGACAAGGATGATTCACCTCCCAGCTGACAGAAGAGCAGGATTCCTACAGGGTATCTTGTTTGTACAGTGTCCAGAAGCCAGACGGAGCGAGCTCGAGCAAACCAGGAGGGGAACACACACACACACACACRCCACAACAGCAGATTAATGCAGCGTAAGCAGCTCCTCTATCTTCCTACAAAAACCTTTATTCCATGGCATCTGAGATGAGTTTAAAAGCCAACAGCACACCTTGCATAAGCACAGTTTCCAAGTGCATTGTTTCTTTTAGAGGAGTTCTCAAGCCTAGTTTATAAATTAAAAGTTTTTATGTAATTCTCTTTCCACACAGCATGATGTTCACACACACGCTAAGCTGACCTACCACAGGAAGGAAAGAAGCCTCTAATCTCTATCCAAACAAATCTTTGGTTCAGCCTGCAAAACTGGTAAGCTACATTCCCATTGACAAAACATCTGATCCTCAATCATAGCTAGTCAATATTAAACTCCAATACCACACTAGCAAAAAAATAAACCTATTTTCACAGGTGTTGTCTGCTGTGTTGGACCTTTTCTTGGATTACTTTGCAAATAACAACATCAGAAAATACTGCACAGTCAGTACAGGATTCAAGGAACTCYTGACTTTGAAATGAATTTTCTGAGGTTTAAAAATAGTTAAGTGTTCCAACAACTCCCGAACATCTACGGGACACGATACTGAAATATAAGAATRAAAGGATCTCATTTCTCCAGTTATTTGCTAAAACCAATTCCAGTGGCTGCCTGAAGCACCCTTCRGGATTCTTTTACCTGATGAAAATCATGCTTTGTTCAAAGGCACTGCCTCTCCAGAACTACATTTGTTAAATACCTGATTATATCTCTGCAATGGATTCTCTTTATATTTCAGTTCTACTCCCCCACTTCAGCTTGCCTGCAGAGTCTGAATGTGTCTTCAAGTTAACCTCATCCAGAAGAGCTAAAAACAACATCACTAAGGTTTTCACCTACCTTTTTCCTCCCTGGACTATCAAACAGTAGCACTGTACTAGATATAGGATTTTTATTCTTCTATTAATACAGGAAAGCTTGTYTCTTATACGTACGCTGCAAGCCTGTACAAACAGGATGCTGGTTGCATTTCTGCACAATCATTAATTTAAACAGCGTTCAGCTTTTGTAAGTGCTGTGCCAAAAAGATTTTACCACTATTAAAAAAAAAAAAAAAAAAGAAGAAGAAAGCTTCAACTTTGCTCCAAAAAGCTACACTGTTTAAAAAGATATGTTACCGAATGCCAGCTTGCTTTGAGGTTATTCTGTGTAAGAACTAGATACACCTTTGTGTAACCATCTGCAGTGCTAAACATAGAATTCTTAAAACTGTCAAATACTTAAAATGATTTGGGGAGACTCATGATACCTMAAGGATTATTTCCTTCCTTTAAGGGTTTGTGCAATAGCGGGCACTCCCCTATGGGCAAGTTGTAATGAATTCATTTCTGCAAGAGTTTCCAGGCTTCTGAGACGGTTAAACTAACCTACATAGACCCTTCCCTCCAGAATAGCGCTTCATTTTCCRGCTTTATTTTGAGATGAATCATTCTCCCGAGTGCTCCTACGGGACAACTGCACTCATTTCAATTAACAATTACCTATTTGCTAAAATTATCRGCATGTGCACGAGGGAGCAGCCGACAAGGAAAGCCTCGCTTCAAGTCRTAGTGCTGCTTTCGAAGCAGGAAGACAAAGACGACCAAAATCGAAGCAGAAAATGAAGGAAGGTTTAAGGCTCCTCATCTTCTCTACGCGTGGAGAAGCACGAAAAGCTCCRCGTGGCAGAACGCAGCGCGTCGTGCACTCACCACAGACACCCCMCGAGCACTTCCACTTCCTCGGAGGGCAGTTACTTATCGGCACACAGCCCTGATCCACCCACGTGCTGCAGCTCGCCCCGTGTCACTTGATTCACTCTGCGTCGGTTCTTCTTGATTCAGAAGCCTTTTTTCCAGTTTTGCTCGGTAACACCTCAGACTGGACAACAGACCTAATAAAACAGCTAGCTAAACAGGAAGTTATGGCCAAGCACTGTGTCAAGCTACCAGAAAAATGAGTGGCTTGAGAGGGGTGGGAAAAAAAAAAAAAAAGATGTTCCAAAGGGTTTGTGCTAAAGAGTCAAATAAAAAGTGAAACATTTAGGACAGGGTGAAACAGCACTCAGGCATCTTAAGAGCTTCGTAGTTCCCATGGCAATTAGTCATTCCCACAGCAGGCACAGTCCAGGGGCCGGCCCCTCGAACGCTCAAGGACAGGAAGCCTGTACAACATCCTCTGGGTTGGGAACACAGATGTTTCAAGATAGCCGCGTCTACCAGAAACACACAGCAGAGGAAGTATCAGACGAGAGGAATGCCTTACCAACACGTATGAAGGGCAGTATCTACATGTTCAAAAAAAAGACAACMACCAAACAAGAGGAACGTTCTCRATCAGGATTCCCTGCAACCAACTCAGACATGAGTGGCCTGGAATGGGACCTAGTGAGCTCTGAAGGTTGGGCAAAAGCTGCACGAACCGGCCCCTTGGCTAAGCAGCTGCAGACGTCCCGCTGGGCACGAGGCTGGAATGGGCTCCCAGCCCAGGAGAGACCCGACGGCAGCAATAAAAGAAACAGCAGCAGTGATGTGCAAAGGGCCCAGCTTCTGCAGCAGCACGAGCAGGAGACGTTGCCATTCATGCATCACACTCTTTGCAAACTCCCATTCATTGTCCTGTATTAATTGCCCAGAAAAATAAACCCCCACAAACCTGGCACTTATCGCTATGAGTTCTCACAGCAGATAATGGGAGGACATAGATAAGAGATGATCACTTGCCTATTAAGAACAAAAGAAGAGCTTTAACCTTTATGATCCAGAAAGCTATTCTTCCTGTAATCACTTAAAGCACAAAATCTGTGAGTTTTTAAGACTACAAAAAAAAAAAAGATGTCGTTCACATGAGGCAATAAGAATAACAAGACAGAGGCAGCAAAAACAGTAGACAAATGCAGCAAGATCCAAAATTGTTCAAGAGGATTTTACTGAAGGCCAACCGTAGAAAAATAAACACAAACAGCTACACCGTTTTTATAAGACTACATAAGAAGGAAGTTAAAGCAAGACGAGTTTGTTTTAAGTGGGTTGATAAGTTCAGTATTATAACTAAATGAAGAGATTAAAGCAGTGCAGATGTTCTTTAAAGCAATAGTTTTAAATGAACTTATTTCCCCTTAGATGCTGATACTTTCCAATCCACAACTTCAGACAAGAGAACTGATACCTAAGACTTACATTATACATTTTAAAATTACACAGTGTAATAATGTTTAATAATCRAGGCCCGCTGCCCCACACATCCAAAGATAAGAGTATGGGCTAAACTCTGGCTATTGTGATACGACGGCTTTGAATCAGAGTGAACTCAAAATGGAACAGAGCACTGATGTGTACAGTACTTAAAATTCTTCATTATTAATTTGATTGTCCTTGCCATTTCAGCAAAGCCAACCAGTACAATTCTTTTTTTGCCTGTCTAGGGGAGTTCAGAAGTAAAATAAAAAAAAAGTTCTGTTAGAAACACTATAGCAGAAATCATTTCAAAATTGTTGATTTTTTTCTCTATTGTTTTAGGAGATAGTATGTTTAAAATTGTTGAATGAAAAATATATCTTTATTTGCTTCTGTTCCTAATGGTGCCTCTAGTACACTACACAAAACCACAGCTTCAGTCTGTTTATAATCGGTATTTTTCCTTATTAAAGGTTATTGTCTACATGGCCTTGCTACTTTTTATAGCTGATGATTCAATTCTTTTAGGCATTTCTTCCTCCCCTCCAAAAACACTTTCATTAGAGCAGTAAGAGCAATAAGCCTTTCCATAAATTGATTACCAATAATAAAATTACCTTTTAAAGAAAAAAAGCAAGACGAGGTAAACCAGGCCATCCAAACTAGGTCACCCATTTATACCTTTCTGTCTGGTACCTTTGAGGAAATTTCACTAGTTTRTCTTTCAGTTGTGCAAGAATTGTTTTCTTGTATCCTAAAGCAGCTTGCAAGAGTAACTAGAAAAGGGCATCTTTGTGATAGATGTTGCAACTTCCTTGTGCAAATCTSACAGTTCCTGAAACATCAGGACATTCAATATGCAAAGCTACTTTAAAACAACGGCTGAAAAAAAAAATTCCTTGGGCTTTTCGGCCCCCTTTTCCTCTTCCATTCCTTTCTTTGGGTTGCAGATGTGAGCTCCCCTGCCTCACACTGCTACCCAGCACCTGCACTGAGGCAGCGCCATCAGGTCAACATGTAACTTAATTTCTGGGAGATGTTGTAGGAATTGAGACAGGTACCCAATAAACGCTGTCGTTGGTTGCAGTTCCTGGTTCCAGACCAGGAATTTCACAGTGCTATCAGAGYGTTCTCCTATGAACACATTCTGATTGTTCCAATTTGAACAAATATTTGATGAGTTAATTTTATATCGGCAGGTTATGCCAGATCAAGCAGGAAAGCAAAGAGTATCTTTTTGCAAGGTTCAGTTTCTGGTTAAGAGAAACACAATTGCCAATCCATGTTCAATTTAAAGCACACATGTAAAGCCAAGTGATGTGTGATTGCACTGATGTAATAGCAACAACTGTGGAGCCTGAGGACTGCACCAGGACACGGCCACCGTGCTTCTGCTCCAGCCAACCCCTCTATGCTCTACCCAATTCCATATCCGACCTTCAACACTGATGCTTCTCCCCGGGTGAAAACTGATGTTTTATAACACACAGAAAATAAAAAGTCATCCAGTAGGCTCCGATGTCAGCCCTACAAGCATCCCTCAAGCTACTACTACAGCTCTGGCTTTCCTCAGCACTAACAGATGCTTTACTATTTTCTCCATGCCAAAATCTCCCATGCACAGAASACATTTCCGTACAACTGTAGCAGCACAAGTTCCTTCCACACAAAATCCATGAATCTCAGATAAAAATAGCAAAGAAAGATCAAGCAGGATTTTTTTTTTGTGTGTGTGTGTGTGTGTGATAAATTAAAACTTTTAAGATGAACTTAAAAGTCTTAAATTTTTGTTGAACTGATAACACATATATAGATATTAGATACGTAGGTATTTAGATTAGCCTTTCCTTGGTTGCCAAACTGTTAATTTCCTTTAACTTCACTCTAATCTGAAGGTGAATTATGTGCTCCTCAAAGCAAGAAGAAACCGTTGCTATAGCAATTGGATAGTCATAGATATATGCAGAAATATATAGAAACACACATGCAGATATATACACATGTATCTATATATACATCTACCTCCTGTGACCACATTTCATCTCCCCTAGATCTAAAGGCAGTACTCRGTGTAAGCTTCAATGGTTCTAGTCAAGGACATAGGAAAAAAGATGTTATAGGATTGAGACCAAACTAAAAGCCAAGCRTTTGACATCTCATTTATATTATTTGGGGTGCATGTGATACGTCGTAAGCTGCAAGGTCAAAATTACTATGTGCTTTGTAATACAGAGCAAAATTGTGCACAAACCTTCAAGACTGAAGAACAGTCTCTTCCACAGACTGACCCAACAGAACTTGTTAAATAACTCTGTTCTTTGTTAAAGAACTGAAGCACTGCCCAAATTGACTTGTTTTAGCTTCATTGGCCAAAAAGACTTACTGCAATTTTAGCCCGAGTTTGCAAGCCCTTGTACCCCAGGGCCACTAGAGCAGCTTTGTGGTTGGATTCATCCACCTTAGGAAATTTCAGAATGACATCTTTGAAAGCACAGAAATAATTTTTTAAAAAGTTGGATATGGTTGTTCACAAAAAGTTGCATTTTGTCTAACAGTTAAACCCACAGCCCTCCACGAGATTTCCAAAGCCGACAAAGTTGGCGTTTACTGAACATACAATGTGGCCCTATCATTCCAAGGAGARGCAGCCTGAGCAAGTGCAGGTCTAGGAGCGACCAGTGATAACCATCCAGGCCATAAAAACATCTCTCTGGTCTTCCAATCAAATTAACAGCATCGACCTGAGAAGYAGTTAATGGAAACTGAAAATCAAAAATACATTAGCACTCAAAGCATAACAAGGGAGACGGGAAAAACAGGYCCAACTTTGTCCCAAATTTTACAAAGGCTCAAAGCACACTGAAACACTGACACAGTTGTCTATGACCTATTAACACATCTGTAAGAASAGAGTTTCTCGTAGCAGATCAGCTGTACAATATAATTGACAGCTTAGTTTCTCCAGTCAATCCTTCTACCATYCTTAACAGGGAACAAATGCCCCAAATTGCACAGGTTTGCTCACAAGCCCTCAGTCTGCATTGACTTAGTACAGGCCTATATTTACATCAATTAAAACTTCCTCAAATTCTAAGAAAGGATTTATCRTCTAGGTGATTCTACCAAGATGTTTGTTCCTAGTTTAAACAGATTTAAAAAAACTCTTGAAAAAACAATGTGTATTTTATACATGTAAACGATAAAGCCCGAGTTGAGAGCTAGTCGTCCAAAGTGTTACAAACACAGAACTTATTCAAGAAGAAAACAAATACAAGAAAGTATCATCTACAAATAGATCCATGTTTTTTAAGTAGTCAAATATATTTGACWATACATTTGAGAGATAAATTACCCTTATCCTTCTTTGCTCAGACACATTAGAGGCTAGCCTAATGCATTAATGCTATTTGAAGCAGAGATGCTCACATAAATGCAAATTAATAACMAAACAAGCTTTTAACAGGGATGTTTCCTAAGTGCTATGGTTATGGCTGAATATACTTTTATTGTACCTTAATGTTACATTGGAAYGTACATGAATCAGAAAAAAAAAGTGTAATGTGTATCATCACTACACGAACTATCTACTACATATCTTAGTACAGTTGATCAGCAGCGTAGAACAGCCTAGATTGCCACTTCATTTTTAGTGCTATTAGGTATTTTACTTGCCTGAAAGCAWGCACTTTCCTAGGAGAAGGAAAAAAAATAAAATGTTTATATAACATGATAACAGATTAGTCAGAGATATAGCCCAAAAGACTAAGTCAAACCATCATATGCCACAAAATACCTTAATCAGACCACTTAATTTTTAATATAATGCTTTACATTATCCATATGTCAGTTAGTCTACCCCAATGGCAATTTAGATCAGATAAATGATAGGAATTGTCATCTCTGAATGCATTTGTTGAGACTATTACAACAGGAAACAAAACTTTAAGTTGTGCACTCATTAAATGAAAATCAGCAAACTTCTTATTGAGATCTCCCTATAACCTAGAATCTAGAGGGAAAAAAAACCATTTTCTTCAACTCTAGGTAGAGCTTGATTTCCAAATTTTGACATATAACAAATGTTYAATTAAGACACATTATAGGAAATGAGAACCTAGGTGAGGCTGGCTGTACTTACGCATCAGAAAGCACCAAGAGGAAGCAATCTGCTTTGCCAACACATCTATGTCAGCAAAAAGCATGAAAAGAGTTGCACTCTTAGAGGTATCTCAACTGTACCAGTAAAACCCAAAGCCACATTTACATTAAGATAAACCCCCCTTGTCCCTAGGGCCACAGATTTTGCTTATTTACAAAAAGCACAGGCAAAATGATATTGTTTTCAAACAAGCCACTTCATTTAAACCTAACTGTTCACACCCATAGCACTTAAATACTCTCCTAATTAAACCCTTACTTACTCTGTAGTGCACRTAAACATTATTTAATAAATCGCACTTGATTTCCTGCACTAGATTTGCCCCTGGTGCCTAGATTATACAATTCATCCTGAGGGAGAGAGGCCATCATTGCCCCTGTCCAAGTGGACTAGGTTTCCAGGTACGCCAAGGGTGTTATTAAATAGGAGCTGTACCTATCTATGGGCTTTAATAACATCAAGACGGACTAATCGGAGGACTTCAGTCAACTGCAGCYTACTCCAGCTTCGTTACCATCTCTTCCAGAACCCCCTGACACCTATAAAGTACTTAGTTCATTCACTCGAACCTAAATATAATTCCGTAAGCCAATTAGTCCACACAATCTAAGGCAATAAAGATGGAAAATAAAAAATTGTTTTCAATTGCGCTCACCCACTCTTCCATTTCTATTTTTAGATCCCATTTCAACTTGGAAATGAAGTGATGAGTAACAGCAATTCCTTTTCCACAAACTTGCCATTGCTTAGCAGCAACCGTACATCCTGCGCTTAAATGCGGAATATTACCTCCTGCTTCCCTTCCTCCCAGAAAAATCGCTGCTATTAAAGAAACCAGAGAATACGGGAGAGTTTTTTTTCACCCCCTGCATTTCTATCTTATTTCCCCATTTCAGTTATCATGCACTTCATCTAAGCACAGCTTTGTGAAAGAAGGGCAGCAAAAACACATTCGTTCTTAGCACAAGAATCCCAGTAATTACAATTCTTGTGGCCACCCTAATCTGGCCACTCGGCTTTAATACACACAGATGAACGCTGCAAGCAATAAGAATATTCATGTCAGAGACCAGCTTCCTGGTTTCCCTTTAATTTATTATGCAGAAATAAGGCATAATGAGTTGGAAACACACAGCGTTAGAAGGACAAAACAAACAAACAAAAAATCCTCGACTGCAGTCGTCGCTCCCAGGGGATTTAGCACAGCTGGCAAGGCAGCCCAGGAGCAAGGTGCATTACCTGGCACTATCTTCTACCATAGGATATCGCTGTTTTAAAAAGGCACTTTCTTTCCTTACTGCTCTGTGAGAGCAAGGGCTCTCTGATGAGGCGGGTAAACGCTATTTAAACGCGCTGGCAAGGATGAAACGCAAAAATACCGAGTGTTTCCCTAGAGAAGCGCTGCCGCTCATAATAAAGGATGAAAAACACCCCCCGGGCGCGCACGAAGAGCCGATGGGAGCGGATCGGGCGGGCGCCGCTCGGCAGCGGGGGCGGCTCCGGGCCCCGACGGCAGCCCCCGCTCCCCCGCCCCAGGGGACCCTTCCCGCGGGTCGCGGGGCCGCCGCTCCCGCGGCCGCTTCCTCCCCGCGCGGCCCTTGCGCAACATCCGCGCCCGAGCCCAAGGCGCCTCCTGCATCCAGGGGGGATTTTTTTCCCTCATTTTTTTTTGTTCCCACCCATTAGGCAGGGTCGGGGCGGGGGGGATCCCCCYCCAGTCCAAGCCAGGGGCGCTCGGGGCCGCCTCCCCCCGCGGCCACACGGGCCGCTGTCAGCGGCGCCGGGATCATTGTTCCCGGCGGGAGCCTCCCGCCCAACGGGAGCCCGAGCGCACCGGGAGCCGAGCAGCCCACCCCCACCCCCCCGCGCCGTTAGGGAACGGGAAGCGGCGGCAGGAAGAAAGGACGCGGGATGGAGCCGGGGGGATGGGGCGCGGATTCCCGCGGGGAGGATGGAAGGCGCCGCGGGGGGAACGGGCGCTGCCGGGCCCGGCAGGGAGGCGGCGGGGCCGGGCGGGCGCCCCGGCCGCTCTGTCGCCCCGGGGAGGGGGCCGGGCGGGGGCGGGGGGCCCCGCTCCCTTCCCCAACGGCCGCTGCCGGCGGGAGGAAGGTGCGGGGAGGGGGGCGGGGAGGCGCCGCCGCTGACCCGCCCGCCGCAGCGGCCCCGGCCGCGCCGCCGCCCTCGCTCACCATGAAGTCGCTGGCGAAGTTGTCCTCGCCATTGTGGTCCGTGTCCTTCATGGCGCGGACGCGCCGGATGAAGCGCCGCAGGATCTCCTCCTGGCTCATCCTGCCGCGTCCCCGCCGCCGCCG
>NW_020455688.1:3748364-3765612 GCF_003342845.1 Nothoprocta perdicaria | reverse complement strand
CCTCCCCGCGCAAGCGCCGCCGGCCTTTGCTGCTCCCGCCCCCGCTCCCAGGCCATTGGCTGCCCGYGCCAAAGCTCCCGTGGCATTGGTGGATGCGCACGCCAATCATCGCCCGGCCCCGCCCTGGAAAGGGCCCAGGAGGGGGGCGAGAGCCGCGCTCCCCTCTTTGCCTCGCCCAGCCCCGGCGTCCCCTCCCGTTTCCCACGGATGGGACCTTCCGCACGGCGCCCAGCGGGGCTCCGGGAGGGACCACTGCGGGAGCGGGGGGGGGGGGCAGCGCCCTGCCGCGAGTACAATAGCGGGGCGGCCGGCACCGCGCGGCATGCTGGGAGCTGTAGGCGCGACGGGGCGTGGGGCAGGGGCTGCCTCGCACTGAGCGGGCGCGGGGCGCCCGGCGGGAAGATGGCGGGCGGGGGGCGCCCCCGGCGCCGTTTCTCCCGTTTTCTGTGGTGCTTTTACAGCCGCGCGCGGCGCAACCGGCCGTCCCGACGTGCGCGGTTGTCGGTGGCGYGCGGGGACCGTCGTGGTCGGAGCGCTGCCAGGAGCCGGTGAGAAAAGTCCCAGCAGGAAGAGGTTTTTTTTYCCTCTTTCCTCCCCAGAAACGCTGCGCTGCTGCAAGGGAAATGCCTGCAGGGCCGCCAGGCGCTTTTAGGAGAAAAAAATAATAATAATAATAAAAAAAAAAGTTTTCATTCTCACTGGGGTCATGTTGGACTTTTCAGTAATACCAAAACGTTTAGAGACAGTAAGATAAATAGATGCTATTTCTACCTTTATTTTTTATTTTTTATTTTTTATTTTTTATTTTTTATTTTTTATTTTTTATTTTTTAACATTAAGAGGTCAATTTATTGCGACACTATTAAGAACGTCAAGTTTAAACTGTTTGTTCTGCCTTTATATTGGGCTTCRCAAGTAAGGAGGGACCATTTTAGGCTTCAGTGCTGAGCCTGAGCTGGCCTGCCCGGTGCTTCCCTTCCCGGGAAGGTGTCCGAGCCCCTGTGCCAGCGGCAGYGGATGCTGCCAGCCCCTGTGCACACAAACACACCCGAGTTACTTCTTTTCCATAGGATTAACCTCATTAAACTCATTAAGATATTGCCCACATGTTTGGTTCTCTGGCTGCACTTACAAATTCTGCTTCAGGAAAACAAAATAATTTTATGTGTGTGTGTATATAGCATAATAAATACATTTGGTAATACATTTGTTTTTAAGCCTTTTTTCTTTTTTCTGGTGAAGAGCTACACAGATGTTACTGACGTAGTAAATCCAATAAGATTTTGTAACGCAGACTAATGGTGTGCAATGGATGGAGAGCATCCATTAAAGCAGGTCAGGGAACTGATTCGGCTGAAGGAAAACCCAAGAGAAAAAGCGTGCTGTGTTCTGCTTTGTTTGCCTCTCGGTGATGCTGTTAAAGCGGGTCTGCTGCTCAAACAGACCCACTTAAAGCTTGGCCTTCTTGCCATGGTCTAAAGCAAGTCTGTCTTCAACTGCTAAGGACTGCAGAAAAAGACCAAGCTAAGTAATTCTAAGACTGAGGAAAGACTAAGCGAGCTGGGCCTGTTTAGCCTGGAGAAGAGAAGGTTGAGAGGGGACCTGATCAATATGTCTAAGTACCTGAGGGGGGAATGTAGGGAGGAAGGGGCCAAACTCTTCTCAGTGGTGGCCAGTGACAGGACAAGGGGCAGTGGGTCCAAGTAGAAACCCAGGCAGCTCCATCTGCRTGTGAGGAAGAACTTCTTTGCTATGATCTAGATGATCTCTAGAGGTGCCTTCCAACCCCAACCATTCTGGGATGCCACCTTTGTAGTAAAGTTACTGAAAGGGCATGTTCTCACCCTCAGCCTAAATCACTCTCCATGAACTTAACGTGTAGTGAAGTTCTGTGCTAAGGTGTGGGACTGTGAACCACGGAGCTGCTTGTATGATTTCTCAGAGACTTCAACTTCTTAAAAAGGGCTTATTTTTTAACAGCGGATGTCTGGGAGCGAAGGATGGAAGGACACGTCAAGGAAGTGGGGGAGAGATTTAGTGCTGTATCGTGGTATTGGGGCTTGAAAAACTTCCCTGTACGTTGAAGCCTCAACTCCACCGCACAAAAGTGCCATGAATATCCAGCAGAAAGGCATCAGCTGGGAGAGCCCAGTCCCCATTTCATGTCCTTTCCTCCAGTTACCAAAAATAACCTCCTGAAGAGCCACAAAGATGCCCGCCTTATTCGCTTGCCTCTTTTCTTTCTCTTCTTCTCCTACCTTAACACAACATTAAAGGGAAATACAGACAGAACATAAAAAAGGGAGAGATAGATATAGCCACAGATAGGGCACAAAGTTATCAGCAAGGATAGATGTGACTGGAAAGGCCCAGCAAGGATATGATCAAAATAGCACTACGGGAATCATAACAGTAATAATAGTGATGATTCTCCATAAAATCTTTTCACATCATCTTGCATGATTCCTTCTGCTTCAGGAAAGTTACCTGGTTTGTGCAGCACCTGCCTGGCAAACCTGTTCAACAGGCTAGAAGGTAGAACCGGTAACTGTGAAAAAATGATAGTTGGGACTAAGCATCAATGAAAAGTCTTGAACATGGCCTGATCTTCCTCACTGAGCTCACTTAGTCACATCTCAGAGTAGCACAGGACTTGATCAGCAGAAAACAAAGGTCACAATTTGTAGCATTTGGTCATTATTGCCCTGTATTAAAAGCCCACAAGTTATCACCCTGGACTCATTTATAATCTCATTTGTATTGCAATAAACTATTTTAAACTAGCAAGTGTAACAGTGACCTTTCCTCTGAGTTACCTGATAAGAAGAATATCCTGCCTAAGAGACCTTCCGCAGCCAGCCAGTGCGACCAGCCAAAGAGAGGCACTCACAAAACAAAGAAATTCGAAATACCTGGGTGGGGAACTTTACTCAGCATTGTTTGCATATGCATGTGTGCGTGTCAGACTTGCCAGATATTCCTGAGCCCAAGAGCACCGGTTTTACTTCCCTCTGCCCTGCAAATGTTGCGCTGGGCTCTCATCTCTTCACTGAACACAAAGCCCTAAACTTGCAGCAGCAGCGGCGGCAGCAACTTAATGCAAGTTAAACTTGCATTTTAGATCTGAAACTCAGAGCGTCTGAGCTAAACGCAGCCCTCTGACCATGGCAGCGTGTGCGCATGAGTGTGCACTGGGGTAGCGGCGGGAGAGGGCCGGAAAAAGAGAGTGAGCGAGGCACAAGGTGAATCACTCACCCTCCCGAGAGAAYAGGAAGATGCTGCAACTCAAATCTGTACATTGAGGTCGTGTCTTTGCAACCCCCYGATATGGTCCTTGCAGAGAATTGGGTAGCTGCCCTGCAGCTTTCCTCCTCACAAGCTCATTTTGCTCCTCTCTCCCCAGCACAGCTGCTGCAAGGAAGGGGACAGGCAGCTTTCCCTGGCACACGCACCATTCCTGTGCCCAGCAATGGGCGGGCACAGGAGGAAGTAGCAGGCTCCCAAACTTCCCAGATTTCGGAACTCCAGTTTGCCCGGACACGGTGCAGGGGCACAGCCTCACCTACAAAACGGTTGTGGTGTTGGTTCTGGTGTAGGGCTTGGAGCCATGCACACAAAAAGAGCACAGATCTACCCAAAACTCTGTTCCCTAAAGAAATGGAAGAGAGTTTGTAAGCTGCAGGGAAGGCTGAAAGAGCTCTGAGTAAGGGCATCATCTTCTCTTCAATTCCTGCTCTCCACAGCAAAATGAGGCTCTGTATGTGCCTTGGAAACTGTCAGGATTACATTACAGTAGCAGTTGACTTCACCGCTAATTTCTCCTTGGAGAGAAGGATGAATTGGGATAAGGATGCGGCACCTAAAAGACCTAGCACATCACACGGAGCCTCACTGCCAGGAAGCAGTTCAGCAGCCCAAGGGTGCACCTAAGYGCGAAACTAAGCGCAAGTGAAAGGTTGGTCTTTGATCTGAGAAATTGAAATACAATGTGTCTCTCCACAAATGCCAAAATGTTTCATACTGGTTGAAAATAGTTAAATGAAACATTTGGGAATATCAGCAGCAAGTACTTCTGCATGTGGTGATGCTCAAAATGTACTTGTACTTGGTCACTTTTGTTCCAAATCAGGATATAAATAATATCAGGTTTACAACATTTAGGTTCTCAATAACATCCCCCTGAATTCTCAAAATACTCAGTTTGGAGGCAAAGTTTATGGACTTAAAATTTCAAGAAGATACATTGTATCTTTTGTATATAATGAATAAATTGAATCCCTGGTTTAAATCCAAAACTCATATAATTTAAAATGAGCCATAAAGTCCTGATCAGTGTCCGAATGTTCCATTCATACTAATTAAGTGCAAGTGACCCTTGAATTTCTTGACATTTGCCTCCATTACTTTCTGTTCAGCAAAGATAAGACTCCTCTTCTGTAACCACCAAGACTTTTATTACAGTTTAACATTGAATGACTTTCCTCTTTTTTTTTTTTTTTTTTTTTTTTTTTTTTTTTTTTTTTTTTTTTTTTTTTTTTTTTTTTTTTTTTTTTTTTTTTTTTTAATTTACTTATCATTTCTTCTTTGGGTCTTCTGGGATTCATCGCATTACTGAAATATTTTTATGTGATATTCCCTGTACATTTAACAAATATTTTTGTTTATGTTTATGGACATTCATGAGGAAGGGGTAAGTCAAAATTTGGATTCTTAGCTGCAGGTCTGCCCACGTGCACACACAGACACACACATTCACTTTCTGTGCAGAGAGGAAACTTTGCTCCTGCTCCTGTATCTATTTTAAAGAGCTTCAGGTCTAACATGATTTTTAGATGTTACTAACACACAATGGAAACTAAAATAAGCACAAGCATGATAGTCATCAACATGAGCATTCACCAGGAGCACTTCTGAAAATGAAAATAGCTGAGAAACTTTGCCCAGCCTCAGGTATTTTCCTGTTTAAMTTTTAAGATATATATTTTATTGACTGAGATATTTTGATTGACTTTTGTGTATGTAAAGAAAAAAAAGTTTGGTTTTTTTTTTGAGAATACAATTAATATCTTAAGCAATATTTTGACAACATTAAAAATAAATAGCACACGGGCCCCACATGTGAGACCATGTTGTGGTCTTTTGAGAGCTACTTTCTCAATGTTTCATTGTAAACCACAGACAGGCCTGACTTATTTTTACATGTTTCTGATTCCAACTGCTGGACGTGAGAGAACATATCGGGTGTTATTTTGTGTCTCCCTCCRTTTTAAACCATTTAAAACTGAACTTAGGATTTCCAGAATGGAAATCCTGCTATTGCTGGACCCCACTGTCCACGGGGGGGAAGTGTCTCTTGCTGCGTGTCCGAGGGCAGCCGTGGGACTGTTGTGGACTGCTCGGAGGGCACCTCGCCCAGKGTGTTTAAAAGATACCAGGAAATCTGAATATTCAATTTCAATTGGCAATTTTTCAAATTTTGATTTTGAAATCAGTTATTTAAATAAGGAGTTTGTAGTGCCCCTTGAAAAAGAACCCCCAAGATCTTAGCTCTAAAATCTTCTGTTAATAAAACTGAAAGATTTATAAAAACTGAAGGTGCTTTGCATTATATTTATTTTCTGCTGGCTGTATATCTGTTTCAAGAGCAAATAATTAAATCTGTTTGTTGTTGGTTTTAAGGTTCTTATCCATTAGTGCAGCAATACTTGTAAATAAGCCTCGGTCTTATGTTTGCCTCTATTTTTACATTAATGGATGTGAACCAAAATATTTCCACTCTCTAAAATCTGCTTTTACTAGAAGTTTTTCTAGATAAAATCTGGGCAGATTGTTCTTCTAACTGGCAATAGCATTTTCTGGAAACATGTAAAATTCTATTTTATTCAGAAAATTCTCCTAAAATAACAATAACAAGGACTGAGAGTGCTGCTACTAATGCATTAGATACGCTGGTGAACTCGAGCTGCCCTGGAGTCCTGCAGCTGAAATGTCTGCTCCTATGAGCATTGCTGCTTCTAATGGGCACCTCAGGTTCTCAATTACTTGATAGTTTATTTTAATTTTTAATAGTCTCTGAAGGGACACAGGGAGCCCCTTTTTTGGGAAACAAACCTGGAGATAGGGGGAAATCCAACCCTGAACACCCCATGGGAATTATATTGCAGGGAACCCCCCTCTAAGTGGTCAGGCCTTTTTTTTTCAGCAATAACTTCAAAAACACTTATAGTGCTGACTCTGCTTTCCAAAGTGAGTTTTCCCATGTATTTCAAYGACAGGATTAACATTATATCTAGCATATAACATTTTGTGTCCACTTAACGAAGTGGCATAAGCCCAACATACAGCGAGCTCCATGATGTTCATATTCCTTTATTTGAGGCCAAAACAATAGCTCTATTGTGTAGGGCAGTTCTCTTAGAAGTGGAAGGAAGGCTGCGCACAGGCTTCCAGAGAGCTCCAGAAATACGATGGTGACACCAGACTGGTTCATGTAAACAGGAAAAAGAACCAGGATGTAAACTGGACTGATTCCATATTCAGTAATACTCAGCTAAAAATAAACAGGTTGAATAGAGGTAAGAAAGCCAGGTCTCTCTGTAAGCTCAGTGTCAGGCTTAAATGTTTCAAGAGCTGATAGAGAGTAGAATTCAAATGAAAAAAAAGAAGTTTGAACATTGGTGTATCAATGTTTCTCTTGCCATATTTCAGATAAGGAGATTGATAAGGGGAATGGAAGTCTCTCTTCCGAGGGATGATTATGAGGGTTTGGAAATGAAGACTAGAAAAGATAYGATCACTCTTTAACTGCATCAAAGGGTTAGAAGAATGAGAAAGAAATTCTGCTTAAGCTAAAAGACAATTTTGTCACAGGAATAAATAAATATTTTAGCTGTGAAATGTGGAAATGATGAGGCATCTCATTCTGAGAAGAATGAGGAGTTCTAGAACAATCTCTGTAGGAGTGACAAGGTGCAGCTGTTTACTTTGTTTATTGGTTTATTCCAGCAAGGAATTCTGCTATTGCTGTTACCTGCAAGAACGCTGGGTTCACTTCAGCCAGGGGATCCCCGGTGTCATATGTTTCCTATGAAGTCTCTGATTTTTGACCATGCTTATATCAAAAGGAAAGTCTTTCCGGAAAGGAACAACTCTTCAGAATTTATTTTGCTGAAATGAGAAATGAGCATTAGAGCCAAGCCAAAGATGAACCCKTCTGCAGAACTCTCTTTGCAATGCTGTTCTGAACATTGCCCTTCAGTGCATATGAGGTTCCCAATGAAAATGTAGAGAAAAAAAAAATTGGCAATTCATTTAGCTTTTGCTACTTTGCTGTCTCCATCAGATATGCCAGGTGCCATACCACAGGCTGGAAGCCTGGTGAGCTATCAGTGACAAGAAAAAAGATATAATAGCCTGAGGTAGGCCTTAAATCAAGGAGACTGAAGTTTGGCACAACTGTCCCTCAAATTTTGGCATAGATGAACACAGGATAAGAACTGGAATAGAACAGCAAAAGTCACCAAGTTCAAGCTCTTCTCACTATGTGCAAACACAGGGCATAATCCTATTAATAACACTGTCAAGTGTCATCTCGAAATAAATYATGTTTGTCTCCAGCAGTCCCACTGGAAGATTGTTCCCAAAGCTCCCTGCTATAATGTCAAGAGGCTTGCCTTATTTCCAACCTCTGTTTTTCAAGGATACATWTTTTTTTCCTGTGCCAAGTATCTCTTCCTCTCATTCATCTTAGTCTTTGTTTACTCTGCTACAAAAGCTACAATTTTACTCTCCTTTTACACCACGAGTTTGYAATCATTCCTAGCAGCCCTCCTCTACATCCGGAGAACCGAAGTAATTCTTAAAGTTGAACCGATCCTTCTTGGATAAGGAGGATTAGAACTGCACAAAGACCCAGACCACACTTCATTGGAAAACAGCACTAAGCTCTGAGTCTGCTCACCAGGGATGGAGGGTAAAAGTCACTCTGAGTAGGTGCAATTTCCAAGGAAAAGTAGTAAACAGAGGATGAAGATTTTGGTTAAAAATTGATTGCTTAAGAGTGAGTAAGAGGGAACCAGAATGGCCCCAATGGGACTTGTTCTTGCCACGTGAAAACAGCAGGAAGGAACAGCCCCAGGAGGAAAGGGAACTGCCCAACTGGGCAACCATCACCATTCCTACCATGCATTGTATATTAATAGTGCAGATATCAATGAACTGTAGATTTTCATGTAAAATAGCTACATCTCTGTACATACAGAGATGAGATGAGATAACAGAAAGATTTAGGTTTCTAAAGCCTTTCTAGGTAGCTCTTGCACAGAAAATGAATCTGCTTTGGTAGCATCRCACTGCAACGGGATGGAGTTCACTCTGACTTTCCCCTTGTTCCTGTTATGTCTCTGCAGATTTCTCTTCCTTTCTTCTTTATACACTAATTACTGATTTGAGAAGRCCTCTAAYTTCTGTCGCCAAAAATCTAGTTAAYGTTTTCTTATTTTTGGCCACTGATAAAGATGAGAAATAAAACTATTAAATGATACTGTGCCCAAGACTGATTATTGAAAAATCCCACTTGCAACCAGCACTYGGAAGATCTTCTTGTGAGACCCTCTGTTCTTTTCCCCATTAAACAGTTTCGTTTTTACCTTAGATTTCTTGCATTAATTCCCRTCTCCTTACCATAACTGGTCATGTTAAACAGTATTTCATCAAAACAGTTTATCAAGGTTACATTTAATCCCTCTGCTTTGCCTTTGTTTTTAAAGAAAAAAYATTGATTTTGAAGTTGAGCACACATTTCTATGACCACTTAAAACACTTTTGACATACAATTTTGGTTTCACTAAATAGAATATCAAGGTGAAAAAAAAAAATAATAAGCTGATTTCTCTCTACTGGCCTCTGTATTCACTCTTGTTGTATTAACTTTGATGGAACAAAACAATCTGGAGAATCAAATATATTTTTATGCTCTATTCAATATTCAACAATTAGTTAAATTGTGTTCTATATTGTGAGCACAGAGACTTTGGGTTTCTTAGTTTCACAGTAAGATAAAAAAAGATACTAAAATATATACACTAAAATATATATATATATACTAAAATATATACACTAAAATATATACAGAGACTTTGGGTTTCTTAGTTTCACAGTAAGATAAAAAAAAGATACTAAAATATATACACTTACCAACTAAGATGGAAGAGGAAGAAAAAATGATTCAGTTGTGATAAAAGAAAACTTGCACAAAGAATGAAATCAGCTGTTAAATTTCTGCATCACTCATTGAAGAAAAATAACAAGATACTTTTAAAGCAGTCTCTTTTCCTCCTTTTATTTATCTGTTATATATGGAAAAAATAGGTATTGCACAAACAGATCAATCATAAAATTCTGCTTTGGAGTGCATTTTTTTGGCTATCATTTTTTAAGACGCATCCTTGAAAGTGCTAAGAAGACTTTGGCATTGCACTATTCAGAACTGATTGTATGTACATGTTCTTCTTAAATAATCTAACTTGAAAACAATTTACTTCTTTYCTTTACTGGTTGTTGTACCGATTTATATGGTTCCTATAGCTAGTAGTGAACACATATTTTATTTCCATTCAGCACAAAAGCAAACCTAATTAATCTGAGTCAGAAATTATGGTTTGTTTTCTAAGTGGTTATGGTTATGTTTTCTAAGTGCAACAAGTTCTCTATCTGGTGGAATAAATGACATACCTGCTGCATCGCCAGATGTGTAGTCAGTGGGGAGCCTTCTGCCGACGTGTTTTTGTTGTTGTTTTCACATCAAAATTAACCACCTCAATCAAAATGCAAAATTCACACTAGCTGCCATCTGGAGGTCTACACTGTCCTGGGACTTTGTGTTTACAAGATGAGAATGGATTTCTATCTATTAATATAATTTTGCATACTGAATGAGCAGGRAATCATCACAGAGTGCTAGAGCATATACTGAGCTCTTTCAAAGCACTATGTGGGAAGTAATGTAATTGGATGGAAATTATTAAGACTCAGAAAGACAAAGACAGCATAAACACGTGGTCAAAGCACTAGAGTAAATGCTGCCTTTCAGCACAGAAATATCTTGTTTCATGTCAAAGAAACAACCACATCAGTTTGAAAACATTGCCATTTGTGTAGGGAGGACCCACTTGAGTTCTTGTGCTTGATGACAGCGAGACTCACAAGCAATGTGTAAAAAATAAAAGGTAAATATAGTCCAGCAGGCTTTGCTGATGCCATAGCACATGTGCAGTGATAGGTACACTGCTTGGGCAGTTGATATTCATACACATGATTATGACTGCAGTATTTTGGAGGGATATATCCACTATGTGGCCAGAAATTCTCTCAAGATAAGATATAATCCCTCAAAATAAGATAACTGAAAACCAGGTCAAATCTCTCACCTATACCCACAAACATATACATCTATGCCTCTCTTGGAACTACCTGCATAATCCATTGGACTCTCTTTGGAGTTTATTAGGTTTGTGTATGCTTAGGAGAAAACTAAGAGCATATGATGCTATAAAGCGATGACTCTTTAACACTGAATCTACTGGAGTCATAATATCCCATGGGAAAGACCAGGATCTCCAAATCTATGTCGAGCCTTCACTCACAACTGTGCATGCTTATAGGCACTGGAAAAGCATCAGATTCAACAGGAATGTGTTGCTGCCTTCCTCAAAATCTTAGATAGGTGCATGGTCCTTSTATATCATGACAGGCAATTTCTAAGTGGGAAAGAAGACAGGAGAAATTCATGAGAAAACAGGTGGATAGTAATTCTACTTGGAATATTCTCTTTTATTTGACCGTGACATCTCTGACTTGGACAAGAGAATTTGTATCATTTAGTGTTTTTTCACTGTTTGCARATGAGCTACTGCTTCTCTCTCCTTGATATTAGTCTCTAAAGTTCTCTGAGACATTTTCTCTTCTTTTCCCCTGTCATTTTGTAATTGCAGGTTGCACTTTCATAATGAGAGGTGGCTGGGGTTAAGAGGAGACCCTCAAATATCTGCGTTTTTGCCAGCTGATYGTTCTTGTCTCTACACAGGTGAATGAGACCCTTGATTGCAGAGGTGTGGCTCTGTAACGAGGTAACTCAGGGTAGGGTCTTAATCATCTTCATTTGCCTTGGGTAGTGTTTGCTTTGCTATTTCAACACAGTTCTCAAAGTCCATTGACCTCTGAGTAACACAGGCTGCCAGTATGTCGAGGAAAGTCCATACCTTCCAAATAGTTAAAATTCCTGAGATATTTAATGTGTGCTGCTATCTGAAATAAGTTTATCATAGGTGCCACTGCTGTCTTGCTGTGATTCATTTCCTTGCTGACTAACAAATGACTTAGCTGAAATTCTTTAAGAAGATAAGCTCAGTAGTCAGCTCAGAGCAGATCCTGGTCACCTTTGTGCTCAGATAACTCCATTGCCAAAGGATCTGTTAGCCTTGACGGGGGGGAAGGGAGCATTKTGGGTGGATTCTGCCTTGTATTGGAACTATATTGTATTTTTTCACTTGCTTTTGTTTGGGTTGGCACAATGTCTCAAGTCTGTTCATTTTGCTTAGAACAGCTATTTTTGCTCCTTTTAGGACAAATGAATTCTGCTACTTTTTTTCTGTTGTTGTCCACTCATTTGATACCAGACGCCAAGGATTTTTTTTGTTGTTTAAAAAAAATTGCTTTTTTTTCATGTCTGTTTTCTAACAAACCATTTGCAGATTATAATAAGTATATTTTGCTCTTATTCCTCCTTGCTTTTCCCTCTTTTCATRCTCTGCAATAGAGGAAGTGAGGCCCGCTCATCAAAATCCCAGGCTTACATTATATTATGAGTTATATTTTCCCACCTTTTAAGACTTCACCCTGAGAACCTGTCAGCAGAGAATACAGAGCTTCCCTGGGAAGATTTTCTGTGAGTCTGTTATATGCTTTACTCCTGCAGAGCTTGTCCAGACCGTAATCCTGGCAATCCCTATCATTATGTCTCACTTCTTCAAAGCTCTGGTACGGGCTTGCTGGTTTCCATGAACCTCACAGCAAAGTGTGGCGAGTTCCCGAATGGCCCGGGCTGAACTTTCTGACGTGCAGTGACACTGGCAGGTAATTCTCCTCCTGCACAAGGCTGCTCCATCGCTGCTTATGAAGCTCTCATAAACCTGCAGTGTTTGCTCATGCTTTGTGCAAGATGGTCACAGCAATTAGCAGCTTTCCAGCAGGTAGCTCAGGATGTGCAGTCAATGGACAAGAAACGGGAGCCTCTGCCAAGCTCCTGTTGACGTCTCTAGCAGAAAGCCATATACCTGGCTCTACAGTTTTGTTACAGATTCCTCTCCCTCCAAGTTCCAAGGCTTAAGAAAATGTGATYCATCAATAATGAGTGATCCAGTTTCTATTTTACAAGAAGTCATTATTTTAAGCCTAAAATGCCCCACGTGACAATGCGTGTTTATTGCTGGCAACCCCAGCAGCAAGTGCAATAGATCCCRAGCAGCCAGGAACCTGCTACAGCCAGGTGGGAACAGATGTTTGGGGCCTTTCATCACAACCAGGATTTCTGTGAGAGGAGATTATAAGCCTTGCTTACACCCCTTGCCCCATACGCTTTCTGGAGGGGAATGGAGGTACCAGCTATAGCGCTTATTCAGGCTCACCACCAAGAGCAGAGAGCGGGGAGAATCAGGGAACAGGGATAGCTCTGCAGGAATCTGGGAAGCACCAATTCTGGTGCCTGTTCATGTACAGTATTGCTGCTGAATGCTGAGCCTGCTCTTTGTGGTCTGGCTGCAGGAAAGCAAAGCCTGGATGGGCTGAAGGGCATTAACTTGCGCTTTTATTTCATCTCCAGCAATAATTTGCAAAGGCAGAAACAAAACTAAGTTTGTAAAAATCATATTCCACCTTTGCAAAAAATACATGTGAAGATTTAACATTTGAAAATACGCTCAGCTTCTGCATGAGGAACTGTGAAACTGCTGTTTCAAAATCATGGGTTTCTGAATGTAGGGTAATTACTTTTGAATAGTGTTATTACTTTATAATTATTAGCGGTRTGTTATGGCTTGCAAATGCTGAGTGTTTTATCCTTTCACCCCTTGTGCTGTCATTTTGTATGTGGTGCTCATCACACACATCTCCAATGCAAACCTCATTTTGACCTACCTGTGCCCTTAATTCTTTTTCACAGAAACCCTCTTTCAGGAAGCTTTAAGGTAATACATTCTCAGCTATTTTTTTCTTGCCACTTTTTGAATTTATCATTCACAATGGACTACAATAGGTGGCTACTGAATGTAGATTCCTGCTCATTAAGAGCTGATTCACCCTTCTCACATGTCTGCTTTGGCTGAATAAGAAGGAAGCAAGGCCCTGTCTTTAAAAAGTCTGTACTTCTTCATGCATCTTTAAACAACTGTTTGTCATAGAGGTAGAGAGAATACTTTCAGCCTGTTTTTGCTAATAAGAGAAAGAGTTCAACAGAAAAAAAGTTCTTTTCCAAAAAATGTGAGTTCAAATAGGATCAAATTCTAAGGATTTATTAGTATTTCAGTTTAAATATGGAAAGTGTATATCTAGTGAAATGTACCTGATCTTCACTAATGTGCGCATAACTACTAACAATATACATGACAACCCTTCCCCATTTCCTTCTTTCCTCAAAACTAATGGTAAGTTGAGAGAATCTTAATAAAAAAGTACATTTTGGAGCTCCAAAGAACAGTTTAGCTGCAGCGATGAGGTTGAATGTCCCTTGAAACTAAATCAAATCCTCCTTGAGTCTCTTCTCAATTCCAAAGAGATCTAGTACATTTAGATAATTTGGTGCCT
Source organism: Nothoprocta perdicaria (assembly GCF_003342845.1). Taxonomy (NCBI): domain Eukaryota; kingdom Metazoa; phylum Chordata; class Aves; order Tinamiformes; family Tinamidae; genus Nothoprocta; species Nothoprocta perdicaria. The sequence continues at coordinate 3,751,755 of NW_020455688.1, read as the reverse complement.
ATATTTGATCTAAAGAAAGGTTTGCAATTAAGACTGTTGCAAATAAGGCTTGCTGCTTGCTGTAATATTCCCTATGAGGCTGATTCTGTCCTATTAATATCAGTAGAATATTAATACAGCCTACCGACTGCAGTGGGCTGTATCACCTCATTGTTGCCTTGGTTTAGAAAGCAAAGCCCTTTACAGTCGGTATGAAATTTCAGTATGAACTCTATGTTATATTCTGGGAGAGGAAAATTCCAAAGCCTGTCCTCTGGAAAACTTCCTTTGAAATGAAGAACTTAAAAGTTAGCACTAAATAAGACCAATTCTTCGTTAGATAGTCAATTCTAACTTAAACCATTTAAAATGCTGCTTAAAACTATGAAGGGGAAAAGGCAGATCTGGCATTTTATCATATTTGAAATAGATTTCACTTACAGGAAAAAGTAAATGAACAGTGACAAAAACGTCAAGGACGGCATTTTATCTACCCTTCCTCATTTTCTTATATATTTTTGCATATTCCTCATAACCCCTTATCATTTTTTTTTTCTAAAAGTGAATTTTACCTGTCTACTTTCCCAATGTTTTGACTCGGAACTTTCATTTAGGCACTATAATTTGCACATTAAAAGCCAATTTACAATGCAAAATTCCATACTAATTTTTATACACAATTCAAATTGCAAGAACAGTAGTGTGTAAATTAAAGGGACTGCATTTGAAAGTGTAATCTCACGCAGGCAGTAGGGTGCTATTSCATGTACAAAAGAATATCATAAAGCATTGAAACACGTCTTACAAGTCACAGTAAAAGATATATTAGCACTCAATGCAGTGGTTTGCATGAATATCAGCACTGAGAAATTATGCTGGGAAACAGTTTACCTAGTATTTTCATTAGAGTTTTAAATTCAAGATGTGGAGATATTTGCATTTCTGCTTTGTTTTCTTGTCTTATGATCCATGTGGAAACAAGTACTTACTTCGAATTTTCAGGAAAAATCCCACCAAATTTTAAAGAGAATCCTTAGGTTTATAACCAAACTTATAACCAATGAATAAAACTGCTCTGCCTAGGAGTTGTCCTTTCAGGAGAGGTAACATCACCAGCTCACAGCTGGGAATGCTACGGTGCCTTTTAGCAGGGATCTCTGGAGCTGCAGAGGCGAAAGGAAAACTGAGTTTTCAGCTCTGCACTTTATACCTGCACTATCCACATCTCAACTGATGCCAGAGGATGATTTGTAGGAAGATTAAGGGCACAATCTGGCCAGTATTTAAACAGTTAAGGAGYGATACGGAAGTTGTCAGGACAATGACACCTTTATAACACTTCAGACAGGAATATTCACGCTTTGGGGATGCCTGGTCTTTTTGCAAATTGAATAAGATGGGCTGCATCTGTTACACCAGCGAGCACAAATGGTTCACAGCAGGCATCTTCCATAAGTATGGAATAAAAACTAAAATCCTCATCTTCAAAGAACCCTGAAGTGCTGGAGAGTCTGAATTTGTGAGGTGAGCCCATAAATGCCCCTTAAAGGCTGCAAATCCACTGGGCAGCCTCCACATCTGAGAATCCTCAATGAAAGCCAGCAAGGGGAGCGATGCAAAAGGACCTGCTTGGATGTGYTTGGCTTTTCCTGGAGTTTGTCCTATTTCTGCTGAGCTGTTCTCCAGCTTTGACTGCCTTGGCTGCTTGCACAGGCTTCAGACTGCAGAGCCCGGAGGCAGAGACGCGGGATTAAAGCCACCGTTCAGCTCCACAGCCGGCAATTTGCACCGAGGGGAAATCTTGCTCTTGGGGAAGGAAACACTTTTCACCAGTTTTTGACCCCATAAAGAGCTCCGTAAACAAGTGAAGCCAGCCTATACAGGGATGTATCTGTAATAAATAAATAAATAAATAAATAAATAAAATCAATATTTACCACTTACGCAGCCTACAGAAATACTGTAAACATTTCAAATTGATTAATCCTGCCATAGACATTGAGGTCAAACTGGTCTTTATGGGCAGGCAGGATTAACTCAGTAGAACTCAGTTCCTCTGGATTTACACGATAATGTAATTTGGCTTTTAGTGTTTATTGATATTTAAAAGGGGTTAAGAAATTGAGTCACCTTCTGCCCTGACCTACAAAGCTCCTCGTATGGCTTACTGGTTTCCACAGCCTTAAGCTGTGCAAGCTTGACCGCTCCGCCTCATTTTGAGGTGAATCCTGCGTAAAGGGCTACTGTGTATGCAGGGGAGCGTTTAAACCTGAGCCAACTTCACTGAACACAGATATTTGCCGACACCAAAGGTCCTTACAATGTTTGCACTGTAAGTGTTCACATTTGGAGATGTTACAGGATTTGCTTATTGCTGCAGCAGTGCCTGTAGATCTGGGCACACATTCATGCAGTAAGAGGGAAGGTTTCTGTTACTGCAAAGCCGCCTTTGCCCATAGCCATAGAGAAGGACACTGAGCCTACAAACTGCTAACTACGTCTCCAGCAAATCCTCATCCTACCAGAATTACTGCATTTTATTATATAAGCAATGATTAAAATAGTTGGTGTTTTAATGAAACAATCTCTCCTTAAATGAAGAGCAGGTGGTTAATTCTTATTCATGTGCATGTAATTAAAACTGAGGAATAATTGGATTAATTTCTAGCAAGAGACGTTTGGCATAGATTTTGGCGTTGTCTTTGGAAAATGCTTTCCAGCTTAAAGGATGGTTAAACCCTGGAACAGGTAAGCTAGGTAAGCTAGGCAAGGAAGGGTTTAGGAACCTGGAGGTTTTAAGAACAGACATGGTGGGATGGACCATCCGATGTCCTGAAATCCCATTTAGCTTCTCAGCATTATGATGCCCTAAGGGATATGATGGCAAGAGAACTAGGCTGGTGCAGTACAAACCATCCTCCAACCATCCTGACTATTTTTCAGTTGAAAAAAATCAAGAGAAAGGAAATGTACTTAGAGCTTTCTTATTACTTTTTTATCCCTAAATTGTGCATTGTATTAGGTCAGCCAAGAAAGCAAATTCCACATTCTGATGCAATCCAGTCATGGCTGTGTAACCCACATCACTGTTTCTTTTTCTCTATCTTGATTACAGATCTGAGAAGCAGAGGCTTAAAATTGCTGTTGTCAGAACAAGAGGTCACTTGAGTCATTGCAATTTTCAGAAATGTGGCTTATGCCCTCAGAATTTTCTCTGGGAACATTTTATTGTAAATTAAACACATTTCATACTACCCTGTCTTTGCCAAGGCTTTAGAAGAGTTGACATAGTGGGATGAAAAGGCTGAAGGCCTTTCCCTTTCCTTTCCTTTCCTTTCCTTTCCTTTCCTTTCCTTTCCTTTCCTTTCCTTTCCTTTCCTTTCCTTTCCTTTCCTTTCCTTTCCTTTCCTTT
>NW_020455688.1:3656112-3748339 GCF_003342845.1 Nothoprocta perdicaria | reverse complement strand
CTTTCCTTTCCTTTCCTTTCCTTTCCTTTCCTTTCCTTTCCTTTCCTTTCCTTTCCTTTCCTTTCCTTTCCTTTCCTTTCCTTTCCTTTCCTTTCGAACAGTAGATCAACATATTTGTGCTTTTCCATTTCTATGGCTGCCTGCCTGCAATTCTGCTAAAGAAACCAGCTAAAATGAACAAAACTTGGAAAGTGGGGCCCTACTGCACTCATTCTGTCTGCATTACCCCTTTAGAGAGGGTAAATCCTTTTGGTTAGCCAGAACGCAACCTCTGAACCAAATCCTTTGCAGGTTTTACTCCTTTAATGTGCAGAAATTGTCTTTCACTCTCTTCAGTTTTTGCAAATAAGTTTCTTCTCATGTGGATTTCTGGTGGTACAAATTACMCTTGCCTGTGAAAATCCAGCCTCTGAGTTGAATACAGTCTTGACCATCTAGTATTGTAAAATTAGAAGCTCAATGTGCATTTGCAAAGTCTGCAGAGATTGTTTCAGTCATTTTAATGCATTAAAGGAAAGAAAAAAAAAGGCAGCAAGTCAGCTTGGTTAATGTCCTTCTTAAATCTCCATTTATTCCTACCCATAAAATTGCCTTTATAGTTTGTTTCTGGATAGCTAAAAGCTGATTTTCAAATGTGCACCTATAGTTTCCCTATAAGTATAATSTGAAATACCTAAATGCAATGCAAATATTACAGACATTGCATTAGGTTCTGGTCCATACCCAAACCAAATTATGTTCTTATTTCGCATCAGTAAATCCTCTGTGCAGGGCAAAGCTGCAAACAGTGGCCAATGGGATAAAAAACTCCAGCTGAGCTCTGTGCAGGGGCTTGACTGCACCAGCCAGAGGGAGCAGCAATAAAAAATGCTAGCATAAAAAACCAAAAAAGCAGTAGAAAGCAAGTTACATTTGTTCTCTAAATAGCAGGCAAAATAACTGCATAGTATTTGTGGTTTCTAAATGCTTCAGAGGATTGCAGGGTATTTAGTGGAAATCTTTCAAAATTGCCAGCTGAATTGATGGACATCTTGTTTATACATGTTACATTACCGAAATTGGACATTACTATATTTAAATGAGGTTTTATTGAAGTTTTTTCACGTCTTACCAGTTTTAGCCTAAACCAAACACTGGTTCATTGAAATTGAAACATTTTCCAGTCGGTCTGTCCAGGAGACAAACCCTAAGTGACTTTAATTCTGGAACTGTCTCAATTAAAAAAGGAAGTTTAAAGATGCTACAGTAATCATGTAAATTTATATTTATGTTGCACTGAATTTTTCCCAGCTTTTGTATTTATTAGTGGTATTTCCAAGATTTTGCTATCTACTTGTCTCTAATTCCCTCTGCACTTACCCTCTAGTCTGGAAGGGCTGCGAGAGGTGGAAACCTAACCAAAGATCTGATTACATTGCTTAAAATGTATGTTATAAAATGTAATTCCTAGTAGCTTCAGCTATATGCCTGTGGGATAGCAACAGGTTGYATATGCATCTAGTACCTGGGACAGTCTGGGACCAATAAGTCAATTAAGTTACCAGGACACTGCCTTCACTTTGGGAGAAATAAAAATAGAAGATGCATCATGTATTACTTATAGAGCCTAATGTAGCYGCTTGTTAATTATATTTCAAAGATATACTGTTCTAAGGAAAAATGGTACTCGCTTTATATATACATATTTGTGCTGGCACTTGCAGCTTTATCTTGCAAGGACAATAGTAATTCTTTTTCTCCTTCAGCAGTGCTCATTTTCCACCTACTTAAATCCCAGCAACCTTTTAAGATAGTCTGCTTACTCCACATTTATGAAGATAATTCAAGTTTTGTGAATACTAAGGCCCAACTCTTGGGTGCAAACAGAAGGCTACTGTTTGTGCCTTCAGGACTTTGTATTATAGGACCGATATTCAAAAAGCACATTTAAAAGCACTGTCTTTAGTTCAGGCTATTTCAGATATATCAATATATTTACATGACTTATAAAGGTGACTTCAGCATTTGACATCCAAATGTATTATTTTCAAGAAAAAGAAAACTAACATTGACGGATGAGTTTTGAAAATTATCCAATTATCACTTTTTTTTTAGTATGGTGTCTTAATTTCTTGGAAGAAGAAATGCCAGTGATGTCACTGATGTCACTGATATATAGGAAATATATAGTTAGCATGGAAAGTATGTATCAGTTATTAAAGTGTAGAATAAAGATTAGAAGTGTGATAACATAAAGAAAAGTTTTTAAAGGCCAGCATATTCACTGTTCTGGTTAGATATAGTAGAAATACAATGAAGTAAAATAGTTATGTGTCCTTAAGTTACCTAAACAGCTGTAACTGCACTTGAGAGGGAAGTCAAATAACATTGAATTCATTAGAATCAAGGCATTTTTTCAATGTTTTTAGTTCCTAATTAATTCTCACTGCTTTTCTAAGCCRTATTTGCATCTTTGATTGTTTTTTTTTCCAGCCTGAAAACTTCTCTTGAGACTATTCTTCATAGAGATCAAATCAAATTAGGCAGAAACGTTCTCTCTGCACAATATGGAGCGTGCAAGTTGTTAGCTGGTCTCTTCAGGCTCTCTCAGTCTAAAAAGCCRTTCAGACCATCTAATTTGACACCCTTGGAACCTTCAGAGCATCCATAATAATGAGAATTCTTCTTCTCTCTAATGAGAAATCAGGCATTCAAGGTGTCACTGCTTGTGTGCCCAGCACCACCTTTCCCTCCAGGTGTGTTGGGAACAGGCAAAACCTCCCAGTGCTGGGCAGCTCCTTCTCCTGGCCTCCAAACAGGGAAGCRGTTGGCTTGGCTGGTGGAAGCATCTTCATGTTGGGGGAAAACACTTCACCTTGGAACCCCTTGGCCTTCATTGTAGGCGAAGCCCCATAGGGGCTGTTCCTGCAGGGATTTTGGTGTCYCCGCCAGGGTGCCATCCAATGCCGAGAGCCAGGAACTGCAACAAAAAGCAGTGGGTGAAGCAGAGCTAATAAATAACAAACAGCAGCTGGGTTTTGTGTGAAAATCAAACCACTCATTTACACGCCTTGATAAAAGRTATTTATGGAAACTAAAGGGGAAAATGGAAATGAGGAGCCCGAGGAGAAAATTTGACAAGCAAATAACCAAAGACATAACGCAAATTATAGGAAATGAGATTAAAAAGTTACAGATACAAATTATGGATCCATGAGACACCCAGCAAAAATAAAAGCAATGATTACAAAGAATAAAGACCTTTTCTCCGGTTTCAAATATAATATATAGTCACAGACAAACACAGAGAACTATAATAATAGTGATGAGAGCTGGCACACGGGTTCTATATGAAGAAACGTTAAACAGACTCCTCAGCTTAGAAGATAAATGATAGGGAAGGAAAACATGACCAATGTTTATAGGATYCTGTCTAGAGAATGATTATGTATTATTTTTTTCTCAACATAAATGCTAGAATGCATCAAGCTGAATAATCAAACAGCAGAATTAAGTACAGGGAAGTATTTTCTTCCACATTTATTAAACTTTGAAAGCAATTGTCCTGGGACTTTTTGAATGCCAAAAGAATAAAAGGGTTCCAGATGTGTCTCAACCACCAAATTAGATAATCTGGAAGAGCAACAGCTGAAGGAAATGCCATWTTATTTGCTGTTATGCATGCTTTGCCTTCCATCCATCAGTGGCCACTCTCAGAGACAAGATGCTAATTAGATGCACCTCTGATGTGACCTGTTATGGCTGATCTGAAGTTTTATGCAAAATAACCACCCTCATTTAAATTTTTTTCAGCAAAGAAAATGTATTAAAAATGTTTTTCCATATAATGACAATAGAATAACCACATCAGAATTACAGAGTAAATAACACAGATGCCSATGCAAGCTGATAGATTTAAAACCAGGAACAGGCAAGAACTGCAAAACAATGAAGCAGCTCATGTGCTAAAACACCRAGTTTCTCATTTAAATTATCTAATCAGCTTGCAGTATCAGAAGTCTGTAGACTATCTAGAAAACTAACACTAAAGAAGGATCCTAGGCAGCTCAGATGATAAGAACCTCTATTACAAGGTGACTTGGCTGACACATTATATAATGACAGGCATATAAAGACCTAGATGAGCATGACAGGAAACCACCTCTGCCTATGCAAAGGAGATGAGAATGATCCCGAGCATGGAAAGCATCTTGTCTCAAGACAGGTTTAAAGGATTAATTGTGTTTACCCTACAAAAGAGCGCACAAGATTGCTACAATCTTGGAGAAAAGSAGTTTAAATTTAATTCAAAGTAATCAGATGATGGTAGTTTCTAAAATAATTCTCTTTCTTGCTTTTCTCTTACTTCTTATGTACTCTGTGTACTACATAATTAGACTATGTACTATGTACATAGTCTCTATGTACATAGTACTCTATGTRCTACATAATTAGACCCATTTCATGATACTGATGACATGTCAATCAAATATGTAATAAATATGCACATGAATGCAATAAAATATAGGGAAATATAAAGAAGTTGTGCAAATATAAATGCAAAAAGTACCAGGAACTTAAAAGGGCTGCTAAAAAGCTGGACTCTTCCAGTTTGAAGTGGAAATGAAAAACATGCAAAATAATGTATGTGGGGAAAAGAGTATATCAAATATACCTATAAATAAAAGCTTATTTATAAGCTTTTATAACAGAAAGTGTCATTCAAACAAGCTGAAAGATCATAGGTTGATGAGAGTATTTTTTGATATAGACTAAACAACTTGCTCCACTTATGACACGACATGAGCTTCTAGAGAAAATTCAGGATATATCAGAATGAAAAATGGAAAATTATGAGGGACAGCAAAGCTCAGTAACAAGTGAAAGTAATGGATCAAGATTTCCCTCTGTATACAAAGCATTCCTTGTGTCTTCATATGCAACATCTAATAGTACCCAAGGCAGTAGACTAGCTGGATAACTGAGCCAAGCCACTGTGATGCTCCAGCTATGCTATTTTTGATTGACTGTGTTTTTCATGATTGTACAGTATTTTAAACAGTTATATCTATATGCTTTTATGCAATCAGAAGATGTGATTGTTGCTAGCAGGTGGGAATAATTTCAAAGAGTGTAATTTGCCATGGATTAATTGAACTGATGCAACCACCTGACTGTATTCCACAAAAAAAGAAATGTTTTGTTGACAAAAAAGAAAACTTTAATACTGACTGTTATGATTTAGAACTTAGTAACTCCTTTCTTCTGCAAATCTAAGCATGTTCTTCCAAAATAAGGAGAATTCAATGTTTTCATCTGTAGCTATATAAAACTAATGTAATTACACTCAGTTTATCATTGTGGTACTGAAAGTAGAACTTTCCCTTGGTTTTGCCTCTATAACTTCGTAGCAATAATAAATGCATCTTCATGGCTTGATTCTGTGACATTTACTAAATCCCTTGAGCCGGGAACCAAGCCTACGAAACCAGACTCATAAGTATCCACTTCCCAAGTCAGGCCAGTGAATAAAAGCGCCTCACACAAGGAGGGCTACAAGAATAGATCAAGGAGGCCAAGGTCAGTGCTGAGTTTTGGCTGAGTCAGGCTTAGAGGATAAGGCCCTTATGAGTCCTATAAATAGTTCATTGTTGGAAGGGCTCAGATTGAATTCTGAGAGTATTTTGGAAAAAGAAACCACCGTGTGACTAATGAAGTGCACCTACCTGACCCTGCTTACTAGCGTGACAGCGATTTGGAGCTCACATATATAATAAATAGAAGATATTTTTAGGATGTGCCAAGGAAATGGATTCATATTTTGAAAGARGAATGTGAATGTTTTTAAAAACATGTTCCATCAAAGGACTGGCTGTTACAACGTACAAATGAGGTACAAAAAACTAGTGGTTTCTATTGATTCCAATGGAAACAGGAAATCAGGCAAATAATTCTAAGAATGGGATTTATTCACCTATATGATGTCATCCAGGAGCTGATACCTCAACTCCTTCTGTAGTCAGCTGAGAGAAGCTGATGCCTCCAGCGAAGTATCACACAGAATCCCAGAATGGTTGAGGTTGGAAGGGACCCCTGGAGATCACCTAGTCCAACCCCCTGCTCCAGCAGGGACACCCAGAGCACGGGGCACAGGGCGGCATCCAGGCACCTTTGGAAGATCTCCAGAGAAGGAGACTCCACAGCCTCCCTGGGYAGCCTGGGCCAGGGCTCTGGCACCCTCATTATGAAGAAGTTCTTCCTCACATGCASATGGAGCTGCCTGGGTTTCAACTTGGACCCACCGCCSCTTGTCCTGTCACTGGCCACCACTGAGAAGAGTTTGGCCCCTTCCTCCCTACATTCTCCCCTCAGGTACTTAGACATATTGATCAGATCCCCTCTCAGTCTTCTCTTCTCCAGGCTAAACAGGCCCAGCTTACTTGGTCTTTCCTCGTATGAGTGATGCTCCATAAATAAACCCCTGCTCAGGCTGGGCCTTGGGAGAAACTGAAAGCCAGCCAAAATGAGCAGCACCACTGACAGAAGYGCTTTCCCCAGGGCCATTGGCCAGTGCTACTGGCTTTTGCCCACAGAATCTCCTCATTTTTATTGCCACAAGCATTTGATAAAATTGATAGGAAGCTGATGTGTGATAGGAAGTGAACACACACCTTTTCCTTTCTCCCTCATGGTTATTTTTCAGTTGGATCAGATCTCTGATCTGGAAACTTTGCCAGTAGTGACTGGRCAACTGCAGCAATGCTGGACAAATAGAACTGAACACTTCTTTCAACCACTTAGTGAAAATGTTTGTCAAACTACAGCCAGAGGTGCTGAATGAGCTGCTCTGTCTCCATACTGTGCTGTAGCCTTGCGTTTTGGAGGCAAGCAATTGTCTAAGTATATTTGTATTGTTTTGAATTTTAAAACTAAAAACTACAAGACTATTAATATAAACATACATAAAGGAAAAAAGAGCAGGTTGCTGAACATTGAAGTGTCCTAACTAGTTTAATGAGACTAGYTGGCACAATAAACAGAGAGCCGAGGGTTCCCTGCGCGGCTGCCGGGCCACGAGTGTCCACGGAGCTGCCRTCGCCCTCGCAGGCGCCGCTCTGCCCAGAGAACACGGGACTCTCCGACACAGGAGCATGGAGAGGGAGCTAACGGGAAGAGAAAGGCCATCCGGATCACAGTCCCTCTCAGGTCCTACGCGTTCCCCTTCCTCATTCTGGGAAGGGAATGAGGAAACCTTAGTTCTTTTAGCTGTCTCATTGCCTTGAATGATGCTATTGACTTCTGTATGAGAACTTCTTACAGACTTTAAGGTGACTTCTTACAGACTTTAAGGTGACTTACAGACAGTCACCTTACAGACTTCAATGAAATTATTTAAGGATTAAGGTACAGCAAAGGCATGAATAGCAAGGCAGTTTAGTTTTTTTGTTAATAATTAAAAGACTATTTCCTATGATTAATTATTAAATGAAGTATAGAAAAACACATCCATGAGGTACTGGGACCTTTAACAGAGTGTTGAGTGACTTCAATGGAATTACTGTAGACATTATGTGGATATTTTCTGATTAAGGATATTGAGTTTTTATTCTCACACCTTGAAATAAAGATATTTTTCTCTACCACTCTTGTAGCACAGTCTTTATTTTTGCTACAATTTGAGTAATTTGAGGAAGGAAGGAAGGAAGGAAGGAAGGAAGGAAGGAAGGAAGGAAGGAAGGAAGGAAGGAAGGAAGGAAGGAAGGAAGGAAGGAAGGAAGGANGGAAGGAAGGAAGGAAGGAAGGAAGGAAGGAAGGAAGGAAGGAAGGAAGGAAGGAAGGAAGGAAGGAAGGAAGGAAGGAAGGAAGGAAGGAAGGATTTTTGCTCTCCATGCAGCAAAGTTGCTGTACAGTACCATGAATACATCAGGCCCTCTGTCTTAAATCAAAGGTTGGGGAAGAAAATGCAGTTTTTTCTTTAAATGCTTATGGCTTTTGCATCAAACTTTTAAGTATCTGGACAGAGGTTTTATTATGTACTTTACTGAGCTGTTACTTGAAGAGCACTGAATGAGCCAGTTTTGTGGTTTCTCTGGAATGTGTCGTGCTTCTAGGAATTCAACCTGGATCGCTGGGTCTGCAAATGCTGCCTGTAATGTGCATGGCCAGATTCTCAGCTCAGGGAACCATGTGTTTTTATAAGGATCTATAAAATATACTTAGTACTTTTTTATGGTCTTGAAGGAAGTGGATCTTGACGTCGAACATTAAAAGTGGGCATAAGAAAATAAAATCAGGAAAAATCAGTGGAAAAACAGGAAGAGAAGGAAGAACTATCCCAGGTAAAACTGGGATGCAGTAAGCAGGCAAACAATTTGCTTTTTCTCAAACACATTTCTTTTTCAGAAGAGTGTAGATATATGTATTTCTAACATACAATATAAGTTAAAATGATAGCAACGAGCACTCAAAAATAAGAAGATGCCAGAAGAAGCACTCTTTACACAACCTTCTAGCATATAACAATATATAATAATACATAAATGATTTTTTAGGAAGACCATGGAAACCACGGAAAATTATTCCATGGGATCAAAATGACATTCTCCTGCACTTCTCAAGGGGCATCCACAGTGTAGGCACCTTGAAGAGTTGCAAAGATTGCCTTACTACTTGAACTGAAGAATCTGGTAAAGGTAACCTCTTTTATAGGGAAAATAGTTCATTTCTGGACAACATAAAAACTCAGAAATTCCGACTTCAGTTCTGGGAAAGCTGATAGACTTCAGTTCTACACAAGTATAAATCTTTGTCTTTCCCTTTTCTCATTTTCTTTCTGTTCCCTTTCTTTCTGTTCCCTTCTATTTTGGCTACTTGCATATTCCATTCTTGTCAGTCCGCTCTTCCCAACTTCCCTGTTGCTACTTTCCTGTTTCTGTATCTCTGCACAATATCATATATTGTATCACCTCATCCCTGCCTCTATTTCTCCAGTCTCTCAGTCTCCAAGGAAATTTTTGAGAGAGTTTCTCTTGCCTTGGATTCAGGGACTAATATCAGAGGCCTCCAAGTTCCCAGGATGTTTAAGTCCCGCTCTATCCTCCAAGTGTCAAGAGAGCATACATATTAACGTTAGATAATATATTCATAGAAATCATAAAAAGCAGAGTCCTTAGCGTGAAAACACAGATTTAAGGAAAAGTTGTTAGCTACTTCATCAGCAAGAAAGGCTTTTCTTGCTATATGCTTGATTTTGAGTCTTGTGCAAACTCGTGGAGCAGTTTTCCTGAATATGGATCCTAGGCACGCACCATGAGTACAGCATCTCCTCAAAATGTATTTGCTGCACAGCTAYGAACTAGCTTGCACCGTGTAAGAACATTTTCCATTTCCTTTGGTGGTGTTAACCACCCTGARCTCTCCGGCAAGCACAGCGGTTGCTCTGTCTCTACCGCTCTGTCTGAAAAGCCCTTCACACACTATGCAAGGAAGCCCAGAAGTGCAGCATCGTGCTCCCCAGCCTGCACACATTAGATACTTCATCCATCAATTAGGTGGACAATTTTTTTTAAGAGACAAGAGTCTCTGTAATAACTGTCACGGCTGATTTTGAAACAAAAGACCAGTGACAAGTTGAATCTCTTTCCAAAATGCAGGACCATCTCGCTGGGCAGAAACATTCAATTTTCCTTATTTTCCTTTGGTATTTGGAGCCACTGCTATTAATGGTAGTCGCCTCCCATTTCATGTTGTTTTATGTTTTACTTTAGTGTAGGTGAATGTTAGATTCTGGCAGTTGCCTCATCCCGGCCTTAGCTATGCTCTGGGTACAGGAGGTCTTCTCCATGTGAAAAAATCCATTTTGGAATATAACTGGGGAATCAGTCATTTCTTTGGCTTAGTTTCCTTCCTCTGCTTGTCTCCAGTTGTGTCAACCCCAAACATTCCCAGCTATGAACTTGCCCTACCTCGTGTCTTAAGGAACGCCTCCGTTTGAGGCCTTATCTCTGTTTTCTACTTCTGAGGCCGAAACAAATATTCCGCTCCCATCCTCAAGCTTTATTTCACAACAGTGAAAACGTGAGCTGAAATTCTTGCATAATCACCTGCTCCAAGGAGCTGTAACAGCGCTGTGAGGATTATGAAACTTGTGATAAAACTGTTCGAGCTGACGACGCGGCGCCCGAGGGGACGCACAGACGTGCCACCCGTTTTGATGCCAGCCTTGCCTCACATCCACACCATGCGGATGTATGGCCTTAAGCTGTGATTTTAATCGATTCTTTGGATTGCTCCAAAGCTCAGGAAGGAAGACAAAAGCGTGGTACCTTTTTATGCCTTAGAAATGCCTCTGGTTTGTGTGTGTGCTGGTACCTGCCCTGCATGTCCACACCGCTGTCACCTGGCTGACACTGGGCACCACATGCCATTAGGGAAATGGGAATTATAGGCAGGCTCTAGCTAGCTATGGATGGGGATCAATCAATGGTACAGGTATTTTACAACAGCTATGAAAAAGGGAATTGGAGAGTACCCCGAGCTCTGCCCTTTTCTGTTGGAAGGCAGAGGTGGCTGAGGAGCAGAATGAGACAGGACTGGCCTGAGGCCACCCTGAGTGCAGGGAGGGTCAGCCAAAGCACTTTGGACAGGGACTCTCAATCTCTTTAACAGAAACATAGAAACGTAGCTTAGGTGCTTGCAACTAACAACTAACTAACACTTCCAGGCTTTGGCCGCGCGTGAGGGCAGTGACAGGTGATTCGGGCCTTTTATTCGATGGCTGCCGGTGACTGCAGCCCGAGAGCCCGCGTTTCCCGCAGGGCGCCCCCACGGCGGCTCCCGTAACGGCCSGCGGGGCTCGGCGGAGCCCCGGGCCGGCGACGCCGGCGACGTGAGGGAGGGAGCCGCCACTCGGCCGCCCCCGCGCCCTAACGCGCGCGCCGCCAGCCCGCCCCGCGCGCYTCCAGCCAATCCGCGCCGCCACCGGCTGAGCGACACCCTCCGCGGCCAATGGGAGCCCGGCGGGGACGGGGGGCGGGCGCAGCGGCGGCGGCGCCGCGGCCGGTGCGCGAGCGGCGGCGCCTCTGCGCGGCCCGGGCGGGCGGCCGGAGGGCGCCATGTTGCTGCGCCTGGTCGCCGAGTTCGACCTGCAGCGGGACGTGGCGCCCTGGCTGGCGGCGCGGGGCTGGGCCGCGCCTCCAGGTAACGCTGCCCGGGGCCGGGCTGCGGGAGGGGGGTTGGCCGCAGGTGCGGCGGCTCGAGGCGCGGCCGCGCTCCCTTCCGCCGCCCGTTCGCACCTCGCGCTCCGGTTTCCTCTCAGAAATGACTTTATTTCTGGCGTCGCTTCCTCCCCCACGCCGGTGGTAAAAGGGCCCCCGCTTTCATCTTCGCGATGGGCGCCTGAATTCGGAAGGGGCCGCGGCCGCAGGTCGGAAAAAGAGAAGCGCCCCGGTGCGTTTGGGGCTTTTCGCCTTGCTTTATTTCTGTTTTGTCCTCCCCTTTTGTTTTACTCTCAGCGGCAAAGCAGGTGGCTTGGTTCTGCTTTCCGAAAGCTGGTGAAAACCTTGCTCTGTGAGAACAGAAGCGGACGGTGCTGTCATCGCCGCCTCCATAGGCGGAGAGGGAGATGGACGCGGCATGTGATGGGCTTGGAGCCCCAAGTCCTTTCACTTCTTGTAATTAGCTCAAGAATTTAATCAGCCTCCCACGTTAGAGGGCTGCTCGCAGGTAGCTTCATGAGAAGGTGGTTTGATGTAAATCAGAAGGAAAGGATGAGYCCTTCAGTGATTAAAGCTCTTCACCAGTCCTTTAGTTACCAAATCCATCCTTTAAATTATTTCATACGCACTAGATAATTTACTGAATGGTTGTTGGTTGGTGGTGTCTGCACCTAGGGATCTGAAGATAAAATTCTGAAATTCTGTGCACACACAGTCGTTTCATCCGAGCTTTGAGCCATAAAGATATTGGAATGGTGCTGACTGTTGTGTGCAAGAAAACAGACAATTGTGATAAGCTTTTGCAATGTGACACAGACTCTTCTGCACAACCAGGGTACCTGATCCTGTAGCTTTAGCATCATTAGGGTTGGAAGGGGCATCTGAATTGCTGCCTTGCATCTCAGTTTCTCAGTGGATACTGGCTTTTCTCCAACCCAGTGCAGTATGTGATGTATTAGGCTACTGCAAAATCATTGATTTGGTTTTAATGGAACATGAAGCCAGGAGGTAAGAATTTGTAAGGATTCATCTAAACTTAACCCACCCCCGCTCATGCACACAGAAGGAAGTAATTTCTAAGGCTTAGGGTATCTTTGTGTGCATGATTTCAGGTGTTCATAATTTTCTTTCCTGTTGAAAGCACCATATAGTGAGTGAGCATTTCTCAAGGCCTGAGAGCTGGGAGTAGTTATGGGAGGCGGGTGTGAGCCGCGGAGAAGAGGAAGAAGTTGTAATTCCATCCCCAGTGTTTTAGTGCCAGGCTTTCCAAGGGCAGAGGGCTTCTGTGCTTCCCTTTTTGCTCCACATTCTCACCCAGGGCGATCAGTGACATGAAAAGCATCTCAGTAACGTGAAATTTTGAGTGTGATAGAGAAGTTAGGTATCACAGAGGCTCCTTGTCAGTCCTTTGCTTTAGACAAGTTCTGCAAGCTTATAATATCCGACTGTGAAACCAAGCTTCACATTTCTTCCTCCTTTCATCTCCTTGTGATCATTGCAGAGTAAATAGTGTCAGACTTGACTAAAATACCCAGAGCTGTGGAGAGCATTTTTCTTCATATCTATCAAACCAGAGATTCCCTTTATTTTAAAATTATGAGCAAGCATGCAGTTGTCAAACATACAAGTGAAATTTTGTGTCTTACTTGCTTTTCTGTCTAAGATAACATTTTGGTGGCTACAGTGACTAGGAAACAGAAAAACAGCATCAGGAAAGCATGCCTTTTTTATCTCAAATATAATGTTCGTTTCTCCCCTCAGTGTTTCCCTTTATTTTTCATTTTGTGCATTTCTGTCCAGATTTGTTCATTTGGTGTTCATCCTACCTTCCTAACCACCTGTTTTCCTTTTAACCATACTTTTTCATTCATGTCTTCCTTCATATTTGATACTGTACTGTCTTGTTTTGGGTTGCTTAACTTAGAAATATTTCTTTTTCCTGTGTGTTTTAAATCCATTTAACTATTTTGTTCTGARTTTTATCAAAATTAAGAGATAGTGTAAGAAATAGCCTTTCTCTTTCAAGAGGGGAGTGATTTTTGGCATGTATAAGCAAGTCTTGGTATGTAAAAATGTATTTAGCATGTTTGCTTTGATTGTGCCTAATTGTATAATGAACGAATGCAAATCATAATCCTGTTCCTTTTAATATGTATCATTTCAGATACTTCAGAGAATTCATCAGCGCTCTATGTTGTAAATGTTGAAAGAAATGGAAAAATTATTTATACCTGGAAGGTAAGTAAACCTCAGAACTTAATAAAAACTAGACAAGAGTATTCTCTTACCTACACTACATCTATGTCTCTGTTTAACTGAGTCCTTGTACTTAGCATTTTTTTCCCAATGAGACTTAAAACTTGAAAAACCTGACTGATTACAGGTTTGTGAACCTGAATGTTTAAACAGTGGGAAAGCATCTGTCTCTACTTCAGGCACAGGGTAAGGATGATGAAATGGAGAGTGAAGCCTCTACCAACCTGAAGTCTGTGAGGTTTTTTTGCTCCTGATTTTTTCTGGGGAATAGACAAGCCCATTCTTTAATTCAGTAATCAGACTTCCTTGAGAAGTTCTCACAGTGAAAGAATGTGCTGCTTATGACAAATTTGTCTGTCAGTACTGACTGCTTTAGTTAAACATGTTTATTCCTACTAAGAGGTATCTTAACATGCAAGTACATTGAAGTAGCCTTAGCTTATTTAACGTCTTGAAGCTAGTCTTCTTAGACAGAAGAGAATGCTTAAACTTTGTTTTAATTTTGCAGGGCAAGATCCTTAGCATGGCAAATAGATTATTTCTTTCCCCCTCAGTCTTTTTAAAACCAGCGATGYTCACTGGTTGAATACAAGGCTATGTGACTGGGTTGGGTTTCAGTAATTCACTATACCTTGAGAGCATGAATGTATTTCAGCTTTAATTCAGACACAGTGTATGTTGCTCAGTGGGTTTAAAACAAACAAACAGGAAAAAAAAAATGTTTGAAAATTTAGAGCATGTTAAAAATCAGCCCTAAGAAATATTTTGATTCCGGTAGACTTAAAGTGCCTCATACGATGATTGTGTGTTACCATCAACCAACTAGAAAGGGTGTGTGTTATTTTTGTTTTCAAAGGCAACAAGTTAATGGTATCATTTGAGCTTGTGAAAGCTCAGCCTTCAAGCAGCAGTTTCCTAAAATAGAGCTGCAGTAATTTTCCAGCCTGCAGTCAGATCACTGACAGCCAGGTTGATATTTGTGCCTTCGCTTCCAGAGCGTTGACCTCTTGAGTCTCAGAGGTTTGAGTTATTGGCCATAAATCTTCATGGGGACCAGCACCCTTCCTCCTCTCTAAAAGGAGATATTTCTTCCTTGCCCCATTGCCCTTGTAGTAAATGTGAAAGCCATTGTGTAGCCAAGTGAGAGAGAGGCATGTGGCTTATGACATAGTTTGTGGGCAKTGATATGGCCGCATTTCAGCCTTGTCCCATATGTTCTTAAAAAAACAAAACAAAAAAACACTTTGTTCCCCCGCTTGCCTCCCTTTCTTGGAATTGGGGTGATGAAC
The DNA here is from genome assembly GCF_003342845.1 of Nothoprocta perdicaria. NCBI lineage: Eukaryota > Metazoa > Chordata > Aves > Tinamiformes > Tinamidae > Nothoprocta > Nothoprocta perdicaria. The sequence continues at coordinate 3,733,599 of NW_020455688.1, read as the reverse complement.
TCCCTGGATGGCAGGACAGGGAAATATGTGTGGATGTGTGTCAATTATAAAGGGTGGGAGGGAGAGGGAGGAAGTGGTAGAGTATAAGAAATCAGTACCAAACTCTGTGTTCATGTACATTACTACTGTTTACCTATTTTCCGCTATAGGGAGAACAGAGAAATACCCACATTGGACTGTAYGATCGTCAGACTAAACAAAACGAGGTGAGAACAGTATCAGACTTCCACCTGAGGAGGATGGCTTCARCACTGTAGACTTGCATACTGTAAAAGCAAAGGGTGGTGAATTTCTAGCAAGTATTTGTTTGATTTAAGCAGAGGAGAGGGCTACAAGGCATTCAGTGACACTTGATAGTGTTAAGATGTAGAGCATTATTAGAAATCTGAATGACATAGAGGGTCATATTTGCGATCTTTCAGAACAACTAACAATCTCTTTCTTTTCCCTTGATCCTTGCATTGACCTGTGTCCAGAAAAAGTAGTTTTTTTCTTCCCTCTCTAATTGGTGCTTCCATTTATTTAAAATTTAAAATAAAATCCAGCCTTCCAAACTTGAAGCTTGTGAATCAGTGGCAGGATCTACGATGAGTGGGATTCTGTGCAGGCCTGTCCCTAAATGTATGAAATAGGTGAAGTCTTGTCTTGATGTTGAGGTGTATTGTGCAGATACAGTGGCAAGATCTGAGGAGCCAATGAACAAGCAAACAAATGAGGATAAAGACAATGATAAAGCCCATTTAAAATAAGCTTTCTGGCCTTGGAAGCATTTACTTGAAAAATGATAAGGGCATGTTGGTCAGCAGTGTTTTCTGAAGGAGGAGTCACTAAATGGGTTTCCTTTATAGAGTTTAAAAAATAATTTGTCATCGTGAATGTTTTTCTCAATAGCACCTGTATATGTTTGAGAGAGATCTGCACATAATCAGTTGCTCAGTCAACAGTGAAAGGACATTATTAGGTAAATATGTTTTTTATCATTCTTTATCTTGATGTTGTGATAGAGGTGATTAATGGTTTGATACGTTTGGGCCTAGCGCTACCTCAGAGTGTTTTGACCCAGATGTTGCCCATACCTTTGTATGTATTTTGGTGGGTACATCACCAGTGTGTCTAGGTCATATTCCTTACTCTACTTACACATGCTTCCTATCTAGAGGAGCTGCTTTAGGAGATTAAAATACGTGCTTTTGGCAAGATTTTTGATGTCTGCTCACTTAAAATGTTCTCTAAGATTAATAGCAAATCTGCACTCTTACTGTATATTTTTTTTTCTTGCTTAGCTGTCAGTTTCCGACAATATACAGAGGAAGAAAGAGTAAGTCGGCTACTGCAGTCAGGTACTACGGGTGGATTGTTTTAAAACTTAGAGATATTATACTTTAATTTCTCTTTTGAAAACAAAACTCTTATTTTTTTTTGCAGTATCCAAATATTTAACCTTGCTGATTGAAATTCATCCMGTTAATAATGTGAGAGTCTTAAAGGCTGTGGATAGTTGTGTTCGAGTACAGGTAGGTTATTCATCTAAGCTAAACATACACTTTTTCCACTTGGTATATTAAAGCTAAAAGAAGTACTTCATGTTATTTTGCAAATTGATATTACTGAGATAATTTAGCCATGTTTACATATATGTATATGTAAATAAATATACATTTGTATACAAAATTTTGTATACTTTTGTTACAAAAAATATATATATAATCATATATCTATATGACAAAATAAACTTCGTATAACATTTATGAAGTGGAATATTTCTCTGACATGAAGGCTAATTAATTTTCCTTCGATCTATCTAAGCCTGCTTATATTCATTGGTGACTATTATTGTGTAATAATTGCTATTGTTATTAATTGAGTCTCATCAGTGTGCCTGGCTTTATTAGAAATATATAAATATCCAATTAAGTAAACATTTACATCATTAATGTTCTAGACTATTTTATTAAGTGAGATCCTGATTTTTTTTTTTTATTGTAAACCTTTTTGTATAGTTTCTTTATCCAGATGAAGGCAGAGGTACTTCTACAGAAAGTCGTCTCTTGCTGGCTTCCGAAGATAAATGTGAGTTATTAATTTGAAAGCATGCTTTCATTCTTTTGCTTTAAAGTAGTTTTGGGAGGCTTTTGTGGCAAAAACAGTAAATAGATTCATTAGTCTTCTGAATTTTTCATAAAACTAAATCAGATTTCTGTAGCCGCCTCTGTAAATTCAGAGCAGGTCAGTTGACTATGACAAATGGATTCTGATTTAAACACATGCCAAGTGGGATAAGAATAGGACAAAGGTTCCTTGGGTTCATAGGACTTTGAATGTTCAAGAGTGAATGTGTGGAGGTGGTCACTTGCAAAAGGTAGTTTATCCCTCTCACCTTTCGCTCTTACCATGTAAGATTGTTCTTCGCATCTTTTGAAGAGGCCCATCTTTTCTGCTCTGCTGGATGCCAACTTTCAGTTGTTCGAAATTGGGTGGGCAGAGTTTTCATCTCAGTAATCCATTCAAGTTGTATTTCGATCAGTGCCATTTGTAACATCTCTTAGGCAAATTTTGCCCCCTGAACTACCAAAAACTTCTARGAATTTTGTCTAGACAGGGATTGTGAGGTCCTGCTTGTGCTAGGAGGTGGAACACGACCCAGGTGTACTCTGTAGCACTAGCACAAAGCTCTGCAGGCTCTTTCATTGTAAACAAGTGCCCTGACTTCGTTCAGTGTTTCAGCTTTTCCTGATGCTGCTGCAGTGACRTGAAGAAGGGGACCACTTCCACTAGGCCCCTCTGTTTCAGGAAAGGAGAAATCCTGCAATAGGCAAGGCATTTGCTTTCATGAATCACATAGATTTCTTTGCGTACTGAGCTGATTTTTCTGGGTCTAGTGTGCTTTCATAGCACTCTGGGAGGTCAGACATAATAAACATATTTTAAAAGCAATTTTTTGTTTGTTTATTTTAAAGATATTGAACAATTCGACATCCATGTTGTTGCAGAAGAGCACCAAGTGGTAAGACTTAAAAAATCTTGGCGGGGGAGGCGTTATTTAAAAAGTCTTTGAGGTTTATGTTTTATCTGAAAAGGTAGAAGTACCTTTTTTCTGTAATGTTACAATGCCTAGTTCAAAAACACTATTAGAAGGTAGAAGAAAACAGTGTACGTGTATTTATAAAGCATTCACAGAATCCCAGAATGGTTGAGGTTGGAAGGGACCCCTGGAGATCATCTAGTCCAGCCTCCTGCTCCAGCAGGGACACCCAGAGCACGGGGCACAGGGCGGCATCCAGGCACCTTTGGAAGATCTCCAGAGAAGGAGACTCCACAGCCTCCCTGGGCAGCCTGGGCCAGGGCTCTGGCACCCTCAYWMYRAASAAGTTCTTCCTCACATGCASATGGAGCTGCCTGGGTTTCARCTTGGACCCAYYGCCCCTTGTCCTGTCACTGACCACCACTGAGAAGAGTTTGGTCCCTTTATCCCTACATTCCCCTCTCAGGTACTCAGACATATTGATCAGGTCCCCTCTCAACTTTCTCTTCTCCAGGGAAAACAGGCCCAGCTCTCTCGGTCTTTCCTCATAAGAATGAGATGCTCCAGCCCCTTAATTCAAAAACATCTACAGAATTGAGTAACCTTTCTTACTCTGTGTTCTGGGAAACTGTGTGTCTCAGTATAGGTTTCATTTAAAAAAAAAAAGGGCAGGAGGGAAATATTTCAGTATTCAGTATTTCCTGCTTTTTTTTTTTTTTTTTTTTAATTTGTGCTTTATGTGTTTCATGTCACTCCACTGGACAAGTTTATTTTGAATTTTAGCGTCTCCAGCGGGTCGAGGGAGGTGATCATCCCCTTCTACACAGCCCTGGTGAGGCCACATCTGGAGACTGTGTCCAGTTCTGGGCTCCCCAGTACAAGAGGGATGTGGAGCTGCTGGAGAGAGTCCAGCGCAGGGCTACCAGGATGATCAGGGGCCTGGAACATCTGCCCTATGAGCAAAGGCTGAGAGAGCTGGGCCTGTTCAGCCTGGAGAAGAGAAGGCTGAGGGGGGACCTGATCAGCGTGTATAAATATCTCAAGGGAGGCAGTGAGGAGGAGGGGGGCGGCCTCTTTTCAGTGGTGGGCAGGGATAGGACTAGAGGAAATGGCTTCAAACTGAAGCATCAGAATTTCCACAGGAACATAAGGAAGCATTTCTTCACTGTGAGGGTGGCAAAGCACTGGAACAGGCTGCCCAGAGAGGTTGTGGAGTCTCCTTCTTTGGAGATCTTTAGAACCCGCTTGGACGCAGCCCTGTGCCACGTGCTCTAGGTGACCCTGCGTGAGCAGGGGGGTTGGACTCGATGACCTCTGAGGTCCCTTCCAACCTTGGGCATTCTGTGGTTCTGTGATTCTATGAATGTCCTGCGTGAAATGCTTGCTGTTATTAGGTATACATGTAATATAGTAAATAATTGCATCATAAAAGACAGTGTTTCATTTCATGCCAATAAATGTAGGTTTGAAAGGCTATGGTCCTGATTCTCAGACACYTGAAGTCTTTTTATCTGTTTTTCTTGAAAAGAAGTTTGGTTGTAAAGCAGGTGGGTTTTATGCAGTGGTCTGCAGTAGTGGAATAAGGAGGATCAGTGCAACCAAAGAATCAGATCATGTCCTCTTAAACAGAATCGTTCTGCGTTGACATGACAAAAAGCATCCCCACATCTCTCAGCAGTTTGTTTGGGATCATCATTCAAAGCCTCACTTGATTTTTAATGCTCAGTCTTTTCACTTGTCCCATTAGGTGATTCGAAACCCAGGTCAACTTCCAAGATCCAGAGTTGCAGATGATCTCATTTGGGCTCAGTGGGATATGATGGAGCAGAGGCTCTTCTACATTGCTCCAAAGGTGAGGAGAAAGTCATGCTAGTGGTTCTGTCCTCGTGTGTCTCATGATGGGAAAGCTCAGAGCACCTGTGGCTTTCATTGGCTTTCATTGCAGCAGTCTGCTAATACCTCAGCTAACCCAAACCAAGAGCAAGGCTTGCTTTGSTGCTGTCAGTGCATTAGCAATTGCAAGAGAACTGGTAATTTTGGTGCTTCCTGTAATAGAGGCTGGGTTTTTGAGGATTCTCTTTTCTTTTTTGCCTTTAAAAAAGTGATGTATATCTGTGAAAAACTGGCACGCTTGTATTGTCTGTCTTCTAGGGAGTGTAAATTGTATGTGGATGTACTGAGTGCACTGACTAAGGACAGGTTCTGGGCTAGAAGCTTTCGTCCCTCCCCCTGTTTTTCTCACTCTRCGAGACTCTCTGTATTTGTTGTTTTCTACATAAAAATGAAAATCAGCTTCCCTCACCTCTTTGTGCTCGTTTATTTTGGGTGGGTAGTAGGAAGTAGAAACTACAAGGGAGAATGCATTCCTGCCTCTTCTTTCTGAGATGCCCTTTATGGATAGACTGAAGTAAGACAGAGTTATAGAAAACATTTTTAGACTTCTAGAATGCTTTTGTGTGCATGAGAGAGACACATGTAGTGCAGGGCTTCAAGGGAGAGCCCACGCAATTACCCGTGACTGGTAGATAATGATCTGGGGCAGGAAGGAAGTTTGTCATGCTGCTGTTGTGGGGGGTTATATGTGGTTTTTAATTTGTCTTTTGTTCCCTTGCTGCACATTTGGCAGTAAAGTGGGTTGGCTGGGTAGAGTCCTGGGAGATCTACTCACTTCTCAGTCTGTGTGATATGCATAATATTAATTATAAAACATCCTCTTAATTCCAGGAGTCGAGGAATACCTTAAAATGTGTCCAGTTTTATCCTGATGAAAATTTTAACTCAATAGTAAGTCATTAGTACTATGTTACATGGTGATTTTGAGATGGATACAATTGTGTTCCAGGCAGTTACATTGAGATATTTTGTTCGTTCTTCTCTTTTTTTTTTTTTTTTTTTTTTTTTTTTTTTTTTTTTTTTTTTTTTTTTTTTTTTTTTTTTTTTTTTTTTTTTTTTTTTTTTTTTTTTTTTAATTATTGGAGGGAACTTTTTGCAGAGGGAATGCAGAGGGATTTTTTTTCCATTTCTCTTTAAATTTTATACATATATATATGTATAAATATATATAAAAAACATATGTGTATATATATATTTCAAGAATATATGATATTGAGTTACAATAAGGTAGTTTCAGTGGAATTGCACACATTCTCACCTGGAAGTTCATCATGTTCCACTCGTCTTATACCCAAGTACATAAAAACAGGATTATCAAAATCACCAGATAAAGAAAAAGAAAAGAGATCACAGACTTCTTTTTGTACCAGTTTTAAAGAAGGCAGCCAAGTGTATACTGTCAAGAAATGGAATGGAGCTGTAAATCATGACTGTAATTGTGGGCATGAGCATGTAATTGTACTAGTTTTTTGTCTTAGTGGCTGAAATTTGTTTTAATGCAAGAGGCTAAATATCTCACAGCTCTTCTTGTTTATATATTTTTAAACAAGCAAAAAAGTGGTAGCTAATGATTTGGGGGAGACTGTAAGGATTACAGGATAAGAGATAAGCTTTATTTTTTTTGTTTAAAAATGTTCAAATTTAAAAATTTGGTGAAGTGTGAGTGTTGCACATTTTACTGAATGAAATATTAGCTATATGATGCTGTCTCACTGAGTAACATCGATCTRTTCTGTTTTGGGGTTAACAGCTGGAATCACACCTGGATATTTCTGTACCTGACACGGAATTAAAGTAAGTTGTTGTGTGTGCAGCGGTATATTTTGTGGTTTTCTTCTAATGCATAATCTAACTTTGTACAAACTTCAGTACAGTTTAAGTCAGAAACACTTTCTCTTTGGAGTTGCATAAGCAGGACTGGAATATAAGAATGATTTAAACACTCTGTCCATCTCTAATTTCTCTCATTTTCATCAGAGTCAACTGTAAAACTTAGTAGAATCCTTCACTACTGTGTGGGTGTCATTTTTTGAGAATGATTTGGCTGTAGAACTAGTTACAGGTTAAACTATCCTTCTCTTGAGTATTTACCTGTTTAAAGTAAAGAAATTGACTTCAATGTCCTGTGCTGTCATGGGTGTGCAGTAATTGATCTGTAGCAGCGATCGCTAAATTCCTGCTCTGTTACTCTCTTTTTTTGTTGCTGTTGCATGTTTTAGCAGACAGTTAACCAGAGCACTAGATTGTTCCTACCCTCTGTGCTCGTTTTCTTCAGCTATTGTTTGCGCCACTTCCAGGGGTGAATTGCATTGGATTTTGTCTGTGCCTGCTGTGCAYACGGGCTTGCTCAGATGTGCTGCATCTGAGCTTGTCTTCCTAAGGCTCCCTTGTAATTGAGGAAGATGTAGTCAGGATACTCTTACACTCATAATTAATCTCATTCTCATCTCTCTTCACTTTAACTTTAATTCTAAAGGGACCAATTTCTATTCATTAAACACGGAGGGCGGCTAAAGCTGCTGGTTCAGGTATTACTATCTGGATGTTGGCGAGCTGCATCCTGCCCAACCTGTCCCCAGGACCCTCAGTGCTAGTGCAGTAAACTCATTGTGGTGGTGCTGAGCATGCAGGCTGCTCTAAATGGGCAGTGTGTCCTGTTACTGCTGATATGGGAAAACATTCCAGCACTTGCAGGAGCTTTGTTACTCTCTCTTTCTATATATATTTTCTTCCCCTTGGGATTCTTGCCGAAAAAAGGTAGGAAAAAATCCCTGTAGATGTGAAATGCTTTCTTGGAGGCTAAGGGGGAAACCCAAAGCAGATTGAGTACAACAGATTGAGGTGCACGTTCTGCATGGAAAAAAGAAACAGTACTTGTAGATTTAAAAATATGTAAACCCATTAAAACCCTGCSCGTGTGAGAGTGAGAAGGAATGTCACGGTATAGCACGTGCTGGGTGAGCATTGTTAGGGCTTTGGCCTTTTCTCACTATTTCCACTACGGTTGGTTTCCCTGCTTGCAGGTTAACATGCAACTTCAGAAATGGTAGAGATGGACTCCAGTGCCTTTCAGTTCTCAAATGTAATATATGACTTCCAATACTTGACAACTTGCTTTCACTTTCTCGTGTTTCCTTTGTTTTSTGATGAATCACTGTGGATGAGGAGGTTTATGTGGTGTTCTTTTGTTTGCTTGTAGACTTGTGAATTTTGGATATGATTACCCTCAAGACCAAGAGGTTGCGCCTAGGTCTTTGAATCTTCAGGTTTTTACGAGTAAAGCAGGTAACAAATAAATACAATATTGTTAACATTAAAATATTTTACTAAGTGTAACTACCATAAAGTATAATAACAATAAGAATTTCCTCAAAAGAGATTACACTGAATGCTTTCTTTTTTAATGAGTGTGAGACTTTTCCTTTAGAGTGTACTTGACAGGTCTCTGAGGAGAGGCAGAGGTGGTAGTAGATAAGTCTATTTCTGGTTTTTTGGTGTAAGGGTTTTTGTGAGGACTTTATTATTTATTTCATTTCATTTCATTTCATTGCTTGTTTATTTTGTTTAGTCCAGGGCTTCCTAAGGGTTTTATGTACTAACTTTAAAACAGTCATCCAGAAAATTACTGGTAGCCCCAGAGCTGCTAAAAAGCACTTGTAATGTGAAGCTTCTCTGATGAAGGACGTACAATATTTTGTGCTGCTTCCAGAATCCAGGTTGTCCTAAAGCACAGCAGTGTCAAGCCGCACCAATGTAATGTTAAAGCAACGAGTATGTTGTAAAAGCAGTAAACTCAAAAAACGTTCTAACTAGTTGTGTTACAGACACAGTTCAGTATATGATGCTAAAGTCAGTATATGATATTTAGTGGTTTATTAAGTGTAAGTTAAGTTAAGTTGCTAGATGTTACTTAAACCTTTAGGATTTAGGAATCTTCCTGCATCTTACTGCAGAGCACAGACATTTTTTCTGATGTGGAAACTGGCCTTATGAGGCAGCCAGTTAGTGCAGAAACCTGCAATTTCACCTTCTGAATTGGCAATATGACCAGGCATTGCTGGACCTGGTTGGCCTTTGAATGGGCTGCAAAGTGGCATGGGGTAAGATGCATTGCAAAAGTGGCTTTGCATCTCGTTTAAGTACTGCTCTATGCACAGAAGTGAATTGCTGAGATATTTGCCAGTTATACTGGAGTGAGCATTGATGTAAATCAAGTAAAATAGAGTTTCTTTAYCTTTTTTTTTCCTTTATAAACATGGACAGCACTTACAAAGTTTATAGGGAAGAAAATAGAAACAAGAAACAGACAAGTTTCAGTCTACTGGGCCATTTTTAGTCTCTGTTTATAAGACAGTATTTTTGAGATGCCTTCCATATACAAGCAACCTGTCCAGTAATGGAAAATGTTATCATTTTGCACATACATTGCGCTTCTGCCCCTGCACTCTCCAGGGTTTGTCCAGACTTGGGCACCTACTTCCACCCTAGGATGAGTTTCAGTCTTCTCTCACCAGACTGCTGACCAATTACCCTGAAGTAAAATASTCTTTTGCAATCTAGCAATACAGTGGTTAAATTCCCTGTGGAAACTCTCATGCTATTAACAATTAATAATAAGCATTAGTAGTATTAACTATTAATAGTGATATTGCTATTTGTTCCAGTAAGCCATCTCTTGGGAAGAATAATTGGAAATRAATTCCCAATGGAATTTTCCATGCAATTTCCCAGTTGATAAAACTGTAATTGACTAGAGCAGATCTGAACTTGGAATGGAATCACCCACTCTCTCAAATAACAGCAAGAAAGTAGCCCTGTTGCTCACATTCAGCACAAACAAGACAAAATGTCCACAGATCAAACACTTCTAATCTTAGAAGTGAGTGTGTGTGTTCAGCTCTTGGTTATTTGTGGTTGTGTTTTCTTCTGATGCTTTAGAATTACTTTTCTGTGAAACTTCCTGGATTTTCWGAAAAAGGAGGGCAGCATGATAGTAAAACTCCTGCATTACCCTCACCTGGTTTTATCTMTGTAAAAGTTAAGTGTCTGGACTACATTTATAGAGAGAAATTAACCTTTTCAGAGGACTCCTTCCATTTTCCTTCAATGCTGTAGAAGGAGCCTAAGTTGGTGATGTTTGGGTGACTGAGGTTAGGTGAGACGAGCCTCTCCTGAGCATGGTCAAGCAGACCTAATGCTGTGGTGTGAGTGTGTGTTTGAAGTGCAGGGCACCCAGTGCTGTGTTGAGGGGCTGTTAGAGCCTCCTGTTTTCAAGTTTGAGTGAAGAGAAGTTGGGGGGTGCACTGAAGTTTCCTGGCAAAGGCTTTGTGTCTTCAGGTCTGTGCAAATGACTCCCCACATTTCAGTGGTGTGTTGTTTATTTACCAAGTGGCAAAGATGTTACTGTTACCTCTGCTGAAAATAGAAACTTACTATCATTCTGCACAATGATAGAACTCTATATGTTGCCTTTTCCTGACCCTCTTCATTGCTATTAATTGAGATTTTTTTTTTTTAGTTCCTGAAAAGGTAAGGAATCTGTGCCAATCTATCTCCACGTATCTCTGTTCTCATACTGTAGCACTAAACTCAAACTTCTGTTACGTTTTCAATGGCAGCTCTGTGGCTGCCAAGACAGTATTAGCTGTAATGGTACCTTCTGGGCACTTGCTGCGCTGAGACGGTCATGCTCCTTTTATTTGTGTTAATGAAGCACCATTTAATAGTTATCATTTGTAATTCAAGTTGTTAATGTTTTTGACCAGTATCCTGGGGGTGGAAGCCCATGCATCTCATGAGTAGTCCCCAGAGCCACTGCTTTTTGTGATCAGCTTGCACATACCTTAAGCTGCATAGATTCCTTTGCATCCACTTGCGCGTTGTGACATTTATGGGATATCATAACTTTATCCTCCAGTTTGCAAGGAGGACATCTGTAGTGTCAGAGTGGAGCTGTTGGTAATAAAACAGCATCGTGGCCTTGCTGGATCCAGCCCAATCTCCCTGCTGAGCCCTGATGCTGCTACTCTAAAAATTATKCATGCTCTGAAAAATGCCAGGAGCCCGGGCAAAATGCCCCTTCTGTTGTCTGAATAATTCAAATATCCAAGGAAAACTGCATCAGGCTTCCCATCCGTATTGAACCTGGTGAGAATAAGCAGGAAAAAAAAAAACAATCTCAGAAAATTATTTACCTTTCCTAAAAGTATGAGGTGCCTTGGTCAGATTTGTGTCACAGTTATGGTACAGCCTTGTGGTCTGACATACTAGGCATTTAACTAAGTAAAATATCTTTCTAATTATGCTTTTGTACTTGAGCTTTTTGTTTTTCCCTCCCTGTATACTTTGTATACAGCATTATTTTTTCTGTATACTTAGTATATATGAACTTTTTTTTTTTTTAACAGAAGAATACTTACATTAGCAGTGCTTTTATCTTTGCTAGTAATTCATCACTTAAAAGAACTGAATGGCAATAGTTGTTGTTCAGTTCTCCCAGCTGAGTTAGGAGAATGTGCTTTGGAAGCCCTTTCTGATGTGAGTGCCAAAGCAGCCTGCCAAGACATAGAGGTGGTTTCAAGTGTGGTGTTTTGCTTTTAGTAAGAGATAAGCACTATCCAAGTAGTCTATCAGTATGATTTAGAATTAGGAGGGGAAGAGCATTCCTGCCCAGAGTACCTCAGTTGAAATAGGCTTGTGACAAGGACTCTCTTTTCTCCTAAAAAAACAAAATGTGGTTCTTTGGACTGGAGAGCACAGAAGGAGCTAAAGGAATTTCTAGTATGAGAAGCTCTAATAGCCTATCAAGCTGTTGATGATATGAATTGATTATTTAGAAAGCCAATGAACTTTGTATTTTACTAGCTTGTTCTATGAATATTTGATACCATTTTAACATAAGGTGTCTAGAGATTTTGAGGTAAGCTGAGGGGAGTCAGTCTGGATCATTTTTTGACCATGAGCCTGAGGTCTGTGGGGAAGGGCTGAAAATGTGCAGCAGAACTGGCTCTGCTGGAGCCCAGAATGGCATTGCCCAGAGGGACAACATCCCCTTCTTTGTTCTCACTCTGTGTATCACTAGATAAGGGGTAGTTAAAGAAATGCATAACATGTATTTCCATATTTTGGCCTTTTTTTGAGAGATTATTCTTCATTTCTGATCTGTAACAGTCCGTCKTTAGTTTGTGCAGCATGAAGGTGTCCATGTCTACAAGTCAAGTACACAATTTTCCATCCCTTTTGTCTTTTTTAGGAGGCTTGTGTGTGTGTTGCAGCTTAGCCTCTGATGCTCCAGATCAAATAACATACTCCATATATTTCTTACATAAAGGTAAGGTGATCCTCATCAGTTACACTTGCTTTGCTTTTGGTGGGGGGGTACACTTGGGAAGTCACAGACTGCTTGGCAGAACAAGGACCTGTCTCACGCTGTGGACAACAGAAGGATTGGGGATTTAGAGCCAGCAGCTGCGCATGGCTGCAGACTTGCTGCCTGATACCAAATGAGCTGCTTCAAGCCAGTGACTTCACGGTGACAATTAACAGGATATTTCTAGGTGGTCTTTCCAACATGCTGAGCACAAGCAGCACCGGTGAAACCTGTAGGAGCTGCAGGTTTGCTGTCTTTAGGCCTAAGGACTCAGCCCTAAGAGAAGGAAGCCAGCAGCTCTTAGCTTGAACGTGTGTGTGGAGTTCCAGGTCATTTTTCCACTTAATTTTTACATGCGTAGTATGACTTTAAGAATGGTATATGTAAGTGGGGTCCTAGCTCTTAGTTTCAGACTCTATTTATTATCTTGGAAAGAATGGAGCTTTCTTTGTCTTGATCAGAGATATTTGCAAAATATCTTTAATTTGTTAAATGGAGGAGACAGGTGAATTATTTTTCAGTAAGAAGCTGCATAGAATGGAATAGCCATGTTCAAGCAGGCAACGTGCTTCTGTTTTACCTCAAGTCTCTGCTTTTGAGCCTTGGGGAGATTACTGAGGACTTGAGCGCTGGGAGCTGCACTAACATGTTGCTTTGCTGCTGGAACTGAGTGTTTGGTGTTCTCGAGGGCATTAGCAAACTGTGCAGAAGCAGTTTTGGGTGGGCCAGCACTCAACAGTGGTTCACAGTGAAGGGCTGACCTCCTTAGATGTGCCCTGTGCTGATGGTGTGGTGGGAGGAGGAGGGTCCCATCTCCTTGTGTGTGTGTGTGTGTGTGTGTGTATCCAGGAGGGTAAGGGTAAAAATGGGGGTGAGAATGGCCAACTACAGCTGGAATGGCCGTGGAATGGGGTGGATGAGGTTTCATTCATTTTATTTTATTTTTTGTCATGGAGTTGTTTCTGAATCTGTGTTACTGCCACAAAGGTAGCAGTGTATCAGGAGCAGGTCCCTTTTTTGTGACTCCTTTCGAGGTCACTGTGTGCTGCAGCATCTGCACTCGGGAGGAGGACTTGCTTTTCCATGGGAGTGCAGGTCCCTTCCAGAATGCTGATGTAGCACCGGAACAGAAGCAGTGACATTGCAGGTTTCTTGTCCACATTTCTCTGGATCTGTATGCTTGTTGTTGTTTCTCTTKGCTGCAGCATGAAAATTTTATTGGGATCAAGAATCAAAGTCCTGTCCACCTGAATGGTTGGGGGAAACACAGTTCACCCCCCCCTTTTTTTTTTCTCATTTTCCCTTTATTGATCTTACAAACTGTAGATCTGTCTTTATTGTGTGTTTTCACCCATTTTTAGGTAGTATATATCCTCCAGTTACCTGAACCGTCAGTTTCTTTTAGAGTTTGATGACCTAGAGTTCTGTGCTCTACCTGCTGGGCCAAGGAAGAGGTTTGGTGCAAGGCTAAAAGAACATCTGTGCTGATGCTCAGTCCATGCAAGTAYAGTTGGTCTGGAAGTAGCTAGTGCCTTAAACTGAGGTGAATTAAATTGGAGCAACAGGATAATCAGATAAATAGCTGGRGGTTCTCTAAAGCAGTTCAAGTATCACCAAAACATGAGGCACAACCATAAAAAGGATTTTGGTTTTTGAGGGGGAGGCATTTTTGCACACAAGCTCAGTCTGGAATGGAAAGCTTGAGACAGGAACATGGGCTGTGTGGAGTGTGGCCATTTTTTGTATGCTAAAAGCTGTGTTGCGTGGGTGCAGGTCTGCTGTGTGTGTAGCAGCTCTGTTTAGTGTGAAGTAAATCCGTCTGCACAGATAAGTGCTTAAAATAGCCTGAAATGTCACTGTCTGGGCAAACTTGCACTGCTGAAAATTTTAGCAATAAAGTTGTAATGTAGCTTGTAACAGWTGGATTCTTTTTCTTTATTATTTTTCCCCCAGGTTACAACAAAACGTTCACAGTCTCTCTAGAAAGAGCAGAAACCCACCAATTGAAGGAAGTGGCTTTTTTGAACCTTGGTAGGTGATTGGTGGTGTTTTCCTGTGTGACTGTCATTCTCTGTCCCTGGCAGGGAGACAAATGGCTAATTCTCTTCTCAGGTGAAGTTTTTGTTTTTCCTTTTTGCTTAAAAGCAAAGGAAACTTTCATATTTGGCATTTGATATTGCAATATCTCCCAGTGAGTAAGTAGCTGTCTCTGAAACTTCCTCRGCTTCTACTCTAGCAATCAGTTGGTGAGTTCTTGAGAGTCTTTAACCTCTTAAATCTTCCCCTGGAAATTCAAATGTAGTTACAGTATTTCCTGTGTTAATACAACAGCTGATTTTAATTAACTCCTTTTGTATTTACTAGACAAAATTAATTCCTTCAAAGTGAAATGGGGCATGATGAGAATCATGTGAAATGACCTCTTYGAGTAAATAAGTGAACAAGTACTGAATTACCTGTTATTTCTTTAAATAGATTATTATGTGGCTGCTTATTTACCTGGCCAGTTCCTGCACCTCCTGAATATTCAGCATCCTGATCTCCTGTGCTATAGTTTGTTTCTGACAGGTACAGTAAGACTACTGCTTCCAAGTAATTCTTAGTGTGGTGAAAACTTGTTCAAAGCTCTTTACAGGAAAGTCGAGCTTCCATAATAGTTCCTTTATTGCACTGTGTGCCCTAAAAGAGAAATTGAAAAATAAGAATCACGTTATTGCCTCTTCCATTTTAAAAAGAGATTGTAATCTTTCTTACTTCATCCTTTACATACTTCTAACTTGTGAAATGGAAGAAGAGCTATCACGGAGTTTGAAGTTTGTTGCATCAGTTTCACAGTTTCCTTTCCCCCACCTTTGCCCACGCTTACTGGCTCTCTGCTGCTCTCCAATTTCTCATGTAGAGGTAAATTTGATTTTACATTTCCTTCCTCCAATTGAGTTGCTCTAAATGTGTCTGTTTGGAGGGTGTGGGGAGAGGAAATCTGTGTTTCCTTCACCTGATCAGACTGATGCAACTTGATTTAGAGTCTCATCTGAGAGGCACATTATTTTATTTGCAACAAACACATCCTTATGGAAAATGGATTATTTTTGAGGGGTGCTTGTTTGAAAGCAAAAGTCCCTTTTCGTGGTTGGATGAGGGGAGTTGAGCAGTGGGCACTGCTGCAGGGGCACTGCAGAAACCAAACGTGTGGCTGTTCCCTCTGTTTATTTGACTATTTTGCTGGAGGTGAGTGAAGAAATCAGGGGTGGCCCTGATTTCTCTGGTGCAGAGGCCCTGGAGTCCTGTAGTGTAGTGCTGTGTGGGGTGTGTGCTGCTAGCCTAGATAAAGTGAATTTGAGCCAATGCTTTAACTCATAATTGTAATTGGTCTGCCTGGGAAAACTGAGAAGCAGCCTAATAACATGAGGATGCATCGTGATTGTAAACATGAGACTTCTGAGCTATAGCCACGCTTAGGTGCCAGGTCCCCTATTCCACCTGTATTTGTGGCCTGGTGCCCTGTCCTGCCCTGTCCTACGTATCTTCATTTGTTCTGTTCTGCTTTGTGGGCCTCAGATCTGTGCAGCTTCTCTGCTGCAGGAGGAGGCAAGGATTGCATTGGGTGTGGACATTGCTCCCTCTTTATTCCCACTCCTCAGCCAACAACATTTCTCTTCCGCACAGTACCAGTGCACGTAGTRCTGGGGACAAACGGTTTCTGCTGGGGACTAGGGAGTGTTGGGAGGGGATGGTGCTGGTAGCAGCCAGATGGGACATTCTGGGGCTTTCCCTCCTCTAACCTATGTCCTTCAGGTGAGGATGCAAGAATTGACCTGCTGCCCAAGGGCTCCGTCCAGTGCCCGCTGGCGTCGACTGTGCTGGATCGCTGGGCCGGAAGGCTCTACGCCGTGGRCATCAGCAGCAGCGCCCTGCTGCGCTTCCTGCGGAGCAGCGAGCGGGAYGGCGACAGGCTGGCGGCCCTGCACTGTGCCCTCCTCTGTGCTGGCAGCACAGCAGCCTTGGAAAGGCAGGTGGGAAGAGAAGCTGCTCTGGGGGCTTTGGCTGGCACCTCGGGCAAAGCAGGGGCAGGGGATGGTGTCAAACAGAAGCACTCCTGACCTGTGTGTGCCTGTTGGGAGTACCAGGAAACTCGTCAGCTGGGCTGCTTTATTGTGACCAAAGTGCCTTTTTTATTATTGTTTTACTGTGACCAAAGTGCTTTATTGGCCAAAGTTGTTCTGAAAATGTTGATCCCAAATAGGTCCCAAAATCAAGGAGCTGAATCCAGGTTCCTGTGACCTGTTTCCAGTCTCTAACAACATAGGCTTAAGCAGAGAGGTGTCACAAATGACCTTGTTGTCCTTCTTACAGATCATTTGGTGGATTGCTGAGAACCTGTCCACATGCCATACTTTTGACCCCATTCAAGAATTCATCATTGGTAGGTGTTTTTTCCTTCCTACTAGGGTAGAATACCTAACTTGCAATTTAAGGAGAAGCCACAATGTCACAAATTGACTCTCTTTTTTTTCCTAACATTTTGATTATAATCTGTATTAATAGATCTTCATGTGGCAATGTCAGTAGTTTGGGAGCGTGTCCCAGGTGCCCTGGGAGCCGAGCAGGGCTGAGCTGCAGCCAGGGCGCCCGCCCGGCTGCGCTTCCCTGCTTCCTCCCTGCAGGACGGGACCGGTTCCACCACTGAGGAGGCTGCTCTGGAGGCAGCAGCAGGGTTTGTCCCTAAGCAAGTGCTGGACAGACACGGAGCAGACTGGAAAGCGTGTTCTCGATTACAGATCRGTTTACCTAATCCTGCACTTCTCAACCTTTTTACAGCCTCCCTGTACTGCAGAATGTGTCCAGAAATGTACAATCTGGATAAACTTCTTCCATACACRTCCCTGCTTGACTGGACTGGGGTAAGAGGACAACTAGTCCATTAATAACTGGAGGGAGTCTATTTTCCTTTAATGGAACTTGCAATATGAGATGCARCTTGTATTACAATATGAGTTGTATACATCACCTCTTCTCAGTATGTTCTAAATCCATGTTTGTGCTTTATAACAGTTTTATTTTGTCAAATCTTAACATCAGTAGTGTATTTCACAAGTCCTAATGTCCTCAGATAACTTCATTTATAGAATGTTACTGGAGTTCAAGTTATTGTAATGTAAGGGAGCATTAATTTTCTAGAGTTTGGAACAAGAAACTACTGGCCTATTGTATGATATTTGTAATGGATACAAMGCATCTTTAACCAGCAGTTATTTTCAAGACAAACTATTTTGAGAGACTGAAGGTTTATGAGTAAGTCTGCAGAAGTAAAATAACTTCAAGGCAGTTACCACAGACCAAAGAGCAAATTTGAACTTACTGTGTCATAATGTTATCTTTTCTTAAATGGGATCAAYCAGAGAAAATGCCTTCTTTCTCTTCAGCAAAACTGAATGTACTGTTTGGATTAGCTAGATTATTTCCCAAAGGACACGGGTAACAGAAATTCAGTTASATACTCCAATAGACTGTTTTAATTCAAGTGAATTGTATTCTTAATGTTTGTATGTATTTATAGGTAATCCCTGGAGTAACATGTACAACAGACATTATTTCTCTTCCTATATTAGAGGTGAGTTTCTATAGAAAAATACGGTCATACTGGCAGGAAGGAGCTTTGTTTCTTCTTTTTAAAACTATATAGTACAGTGTTGGAGTGCACAGCCCTGTCCAAAAATACAGGTGAACAGAAAATTGACTTGTTGTAAATGTGTGACCCTTTCCATACAATATCAGTCTTCTTGACTGATGTTTGCTAGGTCAAAAGTGTGTGTGTGTGTGTATTTTTTTATTTTCTTAAGAGACTACTTCAGCCTCCTCTTCCCTCTAGGGAAGACCCTCTCCAAGAATAAATTCTTTCCAGATTGGATTGATTCCTTGTCACTTTGTGACTTTGCAAGCTGCAGGTAAACCTCTTGGCACAAAAGATGTATGGAATTTCWCAGTGTGCATTCCCACTTTGGTGGGAATGACTCAAGGGAGATTTCACTGTGCTCCCCTTGGTATTGTGGTTCATGACCCTCCCTTTGTTTTGTCCAGAGCATCCTGTGATTGCACTGATGTCAGGGATTTGGCTACCTAAATCTAGACACCTTCCTGTACAGCCTGGAAAAGGCAGTGAGCTGGATGGGGAGGAGCACATGCTGTTTGGGTAGGAAACTGTACTTTCCATTGAAAACAAGATGAATGATTCTTCCCGTCTTCCTTTTCCCTTCCTCTGCTGTCTGCGATTTAGGAAAACACTTCACGTTTTCCCAGTGCTACCCACAAGTGGTCTCTTGTTCCCTTTGGGTGCACGCTCTTGATGCACAAGAACATTGTGTCGTGTTGAACTTGTGTAAGGCCAGAGCTGGTTTTCTCTGGGTACTTAGAGCAATCTCAGCAGATGGTCCGGGTTTTAGGGCATTCTCAGCAGAAATGGGTTCTCGCAGAACCCAGTGCAGTGGGTGAAGCTCCCGGGTGCCCCCTCGCTCCCGTGTAGCTGCCTTGCAGCCGGAGCACTTCCCACGACTGCTGCCTGTGATTGAGCTTTGTGTGCTCTGCTTGGGGAGGCTGCCGAGGGCTGGGAGGCACCTGGGAAACCTGACCTTGAAATTGTGTTGCCAGATAATCCGTGTACTTCACTAGGGGCAGAGTCAGCGGGCCTTTAATTTGTCTGAGATTGAACCTCAGATCCCTGGGGGCAAATGCCTTTAGCAGCTATACTTCCTGATTGTGGAACTCATTTCCTATTTCTGTCTGAAACCTAAACAGACCAGAAAGGTCAGAGTTGAGTTACAGACAYATATTTCCTGCAGCTTCTGACTGCAGATAGCTCTTTCTCTCGGTGAGGACAGATATAAATACGCAGGGTTTACTGCTGTGGGTGCTCTGTAGCACTCCGGGCACACACAGCCTGAACCTCAGCCTTGGGTTGGTATTTGGTCCACGTTGCCTTCAGGCCTGGGGAAGAATCTGGTCCTGTATGTGTTTCTGTTGCATCTGATTTTACAGTATCTCACTGAAAAGGCAGCGAGTTGTTCTCCTGAGGAGCCTTATCAAGTTCTCAGGCTCCTGAATTGCCGAGTGAACTGAAGAGGAGCAAGGGGTGCAGGGAGTTGGGCCGAGGAGAGGGCCGCCCTTCCCCTCCCCTCTGCTGCGGCCTGAGTGCAGACCCCTGCAGTGCCCGCCTGGCTGGTTACCCAGCCCCTGAGGGCCCTGGGTGCTGGCGGGGGTGTCACAGCCACCCGCGGAGGCGGGTGCCCCTGTGTGAAGCCCTGGTAGTCGCTGGCCCTGTCCTCCCGCCGGGAGCAGGGCAGGGAGCGCCCTGCGGCTGTGCTGGGGAGGGGCTCTGCGAGCTCCTCGCCTGCTGCCTCTTGCACGCTCMGCAGTTAATTCCTGACAGGCCAGAAACGTCTGCAGAATCAGCACCACTTCAGACTGCGTG
Organism: Nothoprocta perdicaria; assembly: GCF_003342845.1. Lineage (NCBI taxonomy): Eukaryota > Metazoa > Chordata > Aves > Tinamiformes > Tinamidae > Nothoprocta > Nothoprocta perdicaria. The sequence goes on along the minus strand of NW_020455688.1, from coordinate 3,713,850 downwards.
AAGGAGCCTTCCCTCTCAAATCTCTGCCTGGAAGATCACAGATTTAATTACAATAATCCTTTATTTTCATTTYTTTTTTACTTTTTTATAAGACCTAAAGACAGTGCATATGTTCGGTGGTGTCTGCTTTTAATTCCTGACAGTCTACCCCTTCCTGGCAGAGACAATGTAGGAAAGAAACTTGCTCTCTTGTTTCCCCCTGCCATAAAGCACACTTGTGCAAAGTGCACCTTTGCAGTGGCAGTGCTGTGGCAGTTGCATAAATTGGTCACTAGATGATACCCTTACTCTCTAGTCCTCATTTTTCTTTCCCCCAGTGCTTTCATATTGGTGACATTTATGCAAGGTACTGTGGTGATCCATTCTTTTTTCTGAAAAATCCAGCATGTTGTAACAAGCAAGGGGAACACTGTAAATCCAATCTGTTTACTTTCTAATGTTTCTACTGTGGGATCTCTGCTGGAAAGGTGGCTGGGTAGGGAAGGGAAGTGCAAGTACCACGTTTTCATCTCAGTCACCACCCCGTCATGGTCAGGGGCCTTAAATCTCTCTAGCCAGCCTAGGAAYTGGCTCAGGAAACCAGTGCGTGTGAGTTTGTTTCCTCCTGCCTGGTCACAGCTGGGTTTCAGTCCCTTTCAGCGCTGGAGTCAAAGGTTTTAGAACTGCTGTGGGAATGTTTGGATTGTGTTTCTCTTGTGGGTTGCGAGTCTGCTCTTGGCAAATGGATGTTTCTAGTGGAAGTATTAATGCAGCTTGGAACTACTGCTAGCCTGAAGTGCCAGGGTTGTAGCTACTAGGAAACCAGAGTGGGATCTGTGTGACCTGCTAGAGGTGTTTTCATGCGGGTTAGTTGGCTGGGGCACCTTTCAGAGGCTATGGAGCTCCAGGCAGGGTGGTCAGCGTGGGCCACGGTCCTCCCCTTCCTAAACCAAACAGCAGGYGCATCCCTTGCTCCCCAGGGACTGCAAACAGGCCAAGGTAGCAGCTACCTGCACTGCAGCCACCAGCTCTGCAGCTCAGGTACAGGTAGATCCTAYCCCTCCTGTTAAATGTAAAGAACATTTAGGATGAATTTTAAGAACTGTTGAAAAAAGGATGCAACTGCTCTGGTTCTTTTTTTCCCTACTATATTATTATATAACTACAATTATTGCCATTCCTTCCAGTCATTTCGGGATAGGTTTACTAGATATTTACATGTTTGTGCAGCTTGTATTCATGTTTTCCCTGCAATGTTTTGCAGGTTCAAAACTCTAAAGGCTTCTGGGATAAACTTAACTTAAACCTGGAAAGCGTGAAGTACGCAGAGCCCCACCTGCACTACCACAACAATGTCCTGAGGAGGGAATGGCTTAACCTTTCCCAAGAGGTAAGTTTGCATTCATGGAAATAGCCTCCAGAGCCTTCTCTTAAATGAGATCTCTTTAGGTTTCAAAGCTAAACATAGAAGATTTATTATTGTTATTTATTATTGTTTTTATTATTTTGTTTTGTTTTGAATTCTTCAAGGATGTAATTGGCATAAGAAATGGGAAACTAATTGCAAGAGGTGTGGAGACTTTCAGTCATTTTACTTACAAGATCATTGTCTGTGAAAACTTAAACTGTGAATAATGATGAATCTAATAATAAATATTGAAATAAATATTGAAAAAATAATGAAGCTAAACAAAAGCAGAGCTTGCACATACCTGTAATTGTCTTGCAGCTTAGATGTGGGGGCTRCCTCTGCGTGTAGGTGATGGGAAGGTTGATGGAAGGGCTGCTGTGCTTACTTCTATCTAAAGGGAAAATCAACTTAATTTCTCATTTGCCTTTTATCAGGAAGTATTTTAATTGGCTTTCTGGTTTGTTTGTTCATTTGGAGATTTTTGTTTGTTTACAATTCAGAAAGAGGAAAGCAGAACCACAGCGTATTTGAGGAATATTTTTGAAAATGCAAAAAAGTAAGTACTTCCTATTGTATTTACTTTTTTTGTTTGTTTGTTTGAAATATGCTGAAAGATTTCGACACGTTCTTCAGCATGACTCATTAGATACCTGATGAGATACTTTGAATAAAGTAATATAGCTGATAATCGAGTGTTGGAGACCTTAAGATCATTACCTCTTGATCTGAAATATCCAGACCTCCTGCCCTAGGGAGTTTATGCTAGAAGTCTTCTTATGCCACCTAGGCAGATAAAATTCTTTTTACACTATTTAAAGTTTTATTAAATAAAGTCATAATTATGATTCTTGGATCTCTTTTTCTCATTTTGGAAAACCAAAAGATTGTTTAAGCTTTTTGATGTCCTAGAGAAATTCTGTAGAGCAATATTTGTGAAACAAGTCAATTTTTGTTTCCAACCCCAGGGTGTTGTCTCATCTGGACACTTGGGACTGCGGTGAGTAAAACGTATGTGTAGGCTTTAGCTGGAAGGTTTGTTAAGAGTCTTTCCATCTAGCTCTTCTTGGCTGAAAAACACAGATTCACAGATTCACAGAATATTTAAGGTGGAAGGGACCTCTGCAGATCATCTAGTCCAACCTTCCTGCTCAAGCAGGCACACCTACAGCATGTGGCACAGGGTGGCATCCAGGCGGGTTTTGAAGACCTCCAGAGTAGGAGACAAAACAAACTGCCACGTCCATTTTCAGCACTGAAGAGTTTGAGGGATGAAGATGACTAGTTAATTACAGGAAAACCAGGTTCTTTCTGGTAGTAGTGATAGAATCATATACTGACTAGGAGTCCTTTATTTCTTATTACTGCTACTTAAAGGTTCTAGCTTAACATAAGCCTTAAACCTTCCACTGCCTAAGACTTCATTTCTCCAGGATTTTTCTTCTGGAGCAGAGTGTAGGTGACCCCATGTTACTGCTGACTCTTGTCCCTTTAGAGCTGCCTCAGGTTCAGTCTCCTGGCRTGTTTCCAGAGATGCTCATTGATAAATCAGTCAGGTTTTCTGCTCTTCCTCAGGACTTTCTGGATGGGTGAATATACTTTTCGTATATTCATCTTCCATGTAGATGTTTCTYTACATCAACAAATCAAAATAACAGAAGCAGACAGGCTGTTGAAGAGGGGCTCTTTCCTTAGAGAAGCCAACYAGCTGTTTGCACTGATGTATCCAGGTGGTTGTCCTAGCCCTTAATTACCACAATGTGATACTCCTTTTAAATATCAAAGAAAAGGACATGCAAATGGAATGGGAAATAGTGCAACAGGCTTGTGGTGTTTATGCAAAGACCATGTTGAAACATTTGAGGAGAAAGATGGAAGATATGGGGTTATTTCCCATTTCTGTGTTCTCTTAAGCAATCCTTGATTCTGTCCCTATCTTAGTTCTTAAGGTGAGTGAAGAGAAGCACAACTTTTGTTGTTGTGTGTGTTTTTCTGCTGCTTTTAYAGTTGATTGCAGTCTCCTGGTGTTTCTGTAGCACCGTGTCCTTGAGTGATTCTTGCTGTTTCTTTCAGAGGAAAGGCTCCCCCCTCTCTTCCAGGAGGAGGACGCTCAGCAGCAGCTGCTGATGGGACTGGTACGTGCTCTGCTCACCCTGCACGCTAGAGGACGCACAAACTCAGCAAATTCAGGACTTCAGGCTCTACGTCCCAGTGCTGAGGAGGAAGCTCGCTCAGAGCAGCAAAGAGACAAACCTGATGTTCCCTAGAGTGTCAGAGTTCTTGGCTTCCTTCTTAATAGGTCAAGATACCATGAGGCCCAGGAGAAAAACAGTAGGAAAAGGTTAAATTGTCAAAGCAGCTTTCCCCAGTACAACTTTTCTGTGGCTAGAAACTCTTATTCCATCTTTCTTGAACTTCATCTTAACCTGCTGTTTTTTTTAGACTGCTTTAAGCCCTTAAAACCTGCGTTGGTTATTTCCCTTCCCAGTGATTCTGTTGGAGAAGATCATGGAATATTGCCCTGCTTCTCCAGTTAACACCTTCTGACTGGTGACRTCTTTTCCCTCTACCTCACTTCGAGGACTGTTCTGAGACCACTGCCTCTTTTCCCCATTTTTCCCCAGTGATTTCTCTTGTTTTCATCTCTTGCCCTAATGCTTCTGGATGTTAACCTCAACCCCCTGCTTTTCCTCCCTCTGTCTCCGTGCACATCTTAGCTTGCCTCTTGGTCTTTTACTATTAGATGCTGTATCACCAACTTAAACTCTTCAGCTTACCTCGGAAAGCCTCAATTCTGCATCTCTTAAGAGTCCAACTGACCTGTCAGTCCAGCGCCTCCATGWTTCCAAATTCTGCCTCTCATCCTCTGAAACTTTTGCATTCTTTCCCTTCAGTTTACTCAGAAGCAAGAAGCACATCTTCCCTCTCTTTTCTCTCTGCTTTCCCAGCAACTGCATTGCCTTCCTCTCACACGGAGACTAATCTGCTTGTAAACTGCTCGAGGCAGAAGTGGGTTTTTTAGTTATTTAATGGACTTTGATACAAGTAACGATTCATAGTATTGCTCAGTCAGGAGCCAGATGTGCCAAATCACAGAGGAGAAGTCACCTAATATTACAGGGAGGGCACAGCTCAGACAGTGGTGCAGACCTTTTCATAATAATTAGCTGATTTTAAAGACTTTGTATTTGATTTTGCATTTCATTAAGTATTTTTATTTAACTTGAAACTCAGTTGTGCTAGTGCTAGTTAACTGTGTTAAGTCCACACATTTATTTGTATATAATAATTAGTTTTACTCTCAAAATTGCCATTCATGTCAAAAACTTTTCTCCTTGCTGTTCTTTTAGAAGAAAGGTAAGGAAAGCTGTAGCCAATACTTACCAAGTTTAACTTGGTTTGACTTGAAGAAATTTAACACATCTAAGCTTTTTCTTAAGAGCCATTGAAAGTTAACTTAGTACTCATTTGGGTAGATTATAGTATATTTTTTTAGTAGCTTTTGAGTCTTTCAAGAGAGCATAGGAACTCTGAATTGTTTCCTTGTTTTTCTAGATGGTCGCCCAGCTAAAGGATCACCTCATGAGGCATCTCCAGTACGTAGGAAAAAAGAAGATTGACCAGATAGTTTTGGATTACGTTGCAAATCTGGTTAGTGTGAGTCCCTACTCGCTAATGTGAATAAGCATGTAAGGGTTGGGGGCAGAGGGAGGTGTGTACGCTGTGTTCATACAGCATGTGTGTGGTGGGAGGAGGCTTTTTTAAAGTTATTTTTCCTCTAACTATATCTTGCTGCTTAATAATTATGTATTTATAGACTAAATAATAATGCTTACACAGTATTTAAAAGAATCATGCTGGACACTCAGAATACAGAACAATTTCCTTTTGCAGCTTGTACATATTTGGTCTGTTCCCAGAAGTGAAAATCTGAACTCATCCTGAAAGTGCCAGAGGAGTGTTAGAACCATTTATTTTGTTTGCTATAATCTGCCTTATGGTTTGAACAATGAAGGTGCCTCTGCTGGGGAAAGGTGGATTAAGAAAAACAATTCACCCCAGTGCAGTGCAGAAGTTAATTTGCAGCAGCCCAGACAACCCCATATAACCTGCAGTGCAAACTTGCTTCAGCTTCCTTATTTTTTCAGTTTTTCAYCATTTTGAGAGAAACTTGAAGAAGTAAGTTGTAAAATAGGAGCCTGTTGCTGTGCATAGAAATTATTGTAGCTGTTTTTCTTCATCTTCGTCCCAAACGATCTCAGTGCAGCATGCAGAGTGAGGCCACTCCGAGCTCACCTGGCAACTTGTCAGTCCCGTTGTTTGTGCCAGCCCTGGGTTCATTAGAATTTAATCTGTGTAGCCACTGGRTGCCAAAAACTCCCCATCCTGCTGGTTCCTAAAGCTGGACATTTCCAGAAATTTACTTTGCTGGTGCCTGCATCTTTTCAGAAGTCTTGTGCAGGTCAGTTGCATCAATAATAGCTGCCCCACCACAACGTGTTGAGGTTACCGGTTCAAGTTTCACTCTACCAGTGAACCAGCTGGTCAAGCTGTATTGCTGGTGTGTAGCTCCAGCTACACCTATTTATGAATTTCTATTTATGAATGGAAAGGGAAAACTAAGGGCTGATAAAAATAGGAGCAGTATAGCACAGTCCACTTTTGTTTGTGAAACGGTGCTGAAAAGAAGCAGAATGTGTGCTCCGCTTCAGGACTTTTCAACTTTTTTTTAACTTCACTAAAAAATAATTCCATTTATAGACTTCTGATTTTTGGTGAAGATACTCTAAACAAAGACAAGCCCTTGTCTTGCACATGTTGCTAGATCATTTATCTATAGAAACCCTTTTATTGTTAGGCCTGGGTTCCTGCTTCTCCTAGTCAGAAATTCTCACATCTCTGACCTTTATATATTCTAAGTGTTTGGAAGCAGGGAGTGAATCATTTCACTGCTTCTCCTAACAGTTTTCTGTGATGCCAGCTGTGTGTAGCAGTGCTACAGCTATGAGACAGGCAGGATTTGAAATGAATTGGCTTGTGTGTTTGCCTCCTACAGTCTCTTTATGGCAGCTTTACTCCCTGGCTGCCCTTCTCAGAAGCTCTTTCAGCTGAACAGGTAGGTGGGCAGCCTGTCTGTAGAAGCAGCCTGGAAGAGGAGGCAGAGTGAACAGGCAGGGAGAGCAGAATGGGCTGGAGAAAGAGCCCTGCAGGTGACTGCTGTGACTGCACCTGCTTGGCAGGTGTCTATAGCTCATTAGYGGAAGTGTTCCCCGCTGGGGAGAAGTAGAAAAAAGAGTCCATTTGGATTTGGGTTTCCGCAGAAGGAAGAAAATTCCCTCCTATCCCCTACAGAGCCTGGCTTCTGGAAGGCAGYGAGGCCTCAGCCTGCTCCCTTTGCTCCCAATGCTCTTGCTTTGGCTGCTGGTGGGGCTGCTCCTGCAGAAAATGTGTGGGAGTTGAGTGTTTCTTCTCCTTAATGACTTCAGGGGAACTGGAGCTTCCTCAGCACCTCGGCCCAGAAACACGAGTGTTTCAAGATGAGAAGGCGCTGCTGAAGATGTTAGCCCAGGCCCTCCTCCGTGCAGCCACCCCTCTGTCTTCTCCAGATAGCTCTGAGCTCCCCAAGGGAGATCTAAAGCCTTCCTAGGAAAAAAAAAAAATATATATATATATATATATATATATATATATATATATATATATATATATATATATATATATATATATATATTTTACCTCATCATTGTGAAGAGTGGAATGGTTTTGTTGCAAAGGAATTTTTCTGGTTCCGCCAGAGACCCATGGTTAGCTTTGAACAGGAGGCTGCCCGTGCTGCTTCTGGAAAACAGATGTTTCCTTTCCCTTGTGCCCTTTGTTTGCGCCTTTCGTACTGAAAACGCTTTGGGACGTGGCTTCCTTTCCCCATATGTTTTGTGCAGTGCCCGTGGTGACGGRTGTCCAGAGCGAGTCGTGTCACCGCAGAGGACAGCGTGTCAGGAGCTTGTGTGGGTTTGGATTTAGATGTTCGGTGTCACAGCCCTGTTGACTTTGACTCTTATGTTGCTGTCTCGGTGACCCTGCAAAAGCTGTGAAGGGTTAGATGTGTTCTTAAGCAAACAACATTGATTATGAAATACTGTCCTTGTGAAAGTCATTTTTGTTGTGTGGGTAAGAAAAGATAACTYAATTTTAGGAGAAGCTCCTGTTCATCCCAGCCTCCCGAGGCTCAGTGTTGTCCAGTGAYGGCCCAAGGGGCAATGGGTGCAAGTTGAAACCCAGGCAGCCCCATCTGCGTGTGAGGAAGAACATGTTTGGTGGGAGGGTGCCCGAGCCCTGGCACAGGCTGCCCAGGGAGGCTGTGGAGTCTCCTTCTCTGGAGATCTTCCAAAGGCGCCTGGATGCCGCCCTGTGCCCCGTGCTCTGGGTGTCCYTGCTGGAGCAGGGGGTTGGACTGGATGAGCTCTAGGGGTCCCTTCCAACCTCAACCATTCTGGGATTCTGTGAATTTCAGACACAGCTTTCGCTGCCCAGGCAGGAGCTYTAGCTGCCCCCTGTGCTGGCTGCAGATGGAGCTTGTTTTGGCAGCAGCAGGTGGGACCCTTCTGACCCTTGTCTGAAAGCTGGAAGACACTCACTTCCTGGAGAGTGAGTGGGGGAAACCTGTCTTGGGGCTGAGAGCTTCAACTGCAGCCGGAAAGCGTGGACCAGGAAAATCCCAGGAGCCTGTCCTGTGTCGTGTGGCTGCTGCAGCACCCTGTGAGCGACACTGGGTTGGSTGGCGAGCCTAGAAGAGGCTGGTGCTACCGGGACAGAGGGGCAGCACCTCAAGAAGAAAAGGGAATGAGAAATAGGATTTCTGGCCTCTGGCCATCCTCTGGGTGTTGTGTAGCTTGTGTCCCTAGTTGCAGAGCAGTAATGTGGCCCTGCCTGCCTTRGGCTTCCGTGTCGAGCAGAGCCCTTGGGCTCTGCAATAAGGGATGCCCAGGAGTGTCTCCGTGGMGGTCCCGAGAGTGAGGGCTGTGCAGGCAGCTCCGAGGGCTGCAGCAGCCTCTGCAGCAGCTCCGAAAGGCCCTGCTGGTGGCTCTGCACACAGAAYGACACTCGGCGGCCAAGGGGTGGCTTTGCTGGGTTTACTTCCCTGTAGACAAGAAGGAAACCGGATCAAGGAGGGGAGGCACTTGCCACTCTCCTCTTTCCTATTTTGGGCAAGGTCTGTGAGGCTGGARGCTTTTCCCAGCAAACTGTTCCGCTCTCCTTAGCCTGCTCCGGTTTCACCTAGGCYACAGGGCCCCCTTCTTGGCGGCGCTCAGCCCTTTGGAGATGTTGCTTTTGCTTCGTGGCAAGCTGGTTGTGGGGAATTTGATGCAGGAGTCTGAGATCCATTGGTCCCTGAGAAGCAGCATATTTTGGGATACTGTGTGCCTACATGCACAGTGCTTGCATGAGCTGGAGCACTTACCTTAGGCTGGGATATTGTAAGCAGTTTGCCACTTTAAGCACTAGGAAGATGAGAAATTCTGAAGGCTGAGTAGTAGGACTCAGAAGGAAGTAGCAGTAGGAAAATGATAAATTTATAGATGAACTGATGGGTGAGGTGAAGGGACTGCTGTACAAGGACACCTAGACTTGTTCTGCTTTTTGTTTTAGCTGAAYTTGGTCCATCGAATGATGAAAGAAGTTTGGAAGAGATACCAGCTTCATTCCTGCATCTTCTGCTTGTGAGCAAGTAATTTGTTAACATTTTCAGCCTGTCTTCCAACATATGGCCTTAACTTGGTGTTCAACAGCACTTACTGCTTGCACAGTGTTTACTCTGTACTGTGAATATCATTTTTAACATGGGATAGGAGATGGTCTATGAGCATTTACCCATTTTGGTGACCCTCTAAGCTTAACATACTCTCATACACACTCGTACTGTGTATATATTCACATATGTGTATATATTCACATATGTGCATTGAGCTCAGAGTTGCTGAGTTCCCAGTGCCCTCACGCTAGGTAATAGGTGTTAAACATCAATGAGGAACAAGTCCCAGCAGCACTCAGCACGTTCCAGTCCCTTAGTGTAATTACCAGCTATCAGGGATACTYGCAAATAGGTGGGAGTGGGACAAAGGAGCCACCACGAAAACTTTGTAGATCCCTGTTTAGATGAAGAGCTGCTGGGGGGCMGCGGCGCGCTGGGCCGCCCCGGGGTGCTGACGTGTCCCGCTCTGTCCCGCGCAGCCATCAGCGGGGAGGCGCYGCCGAGGTCGCCGTGTTCCACATCATGAGCCGCATTCTGGAAGCTGCCAATGGCCTCTGCCTGCCCTTGCCTCCAGGTGAGCTCCGGGGGTTGCCCTCCTCACACGGGATGAACCAGCTCTGAATTCGTCCCAGGGGAGCAGCACGTGGGTCAGGGCGGCGCGGGAGCTGCTGAAACCCGTTCAATGTGCTCGTGGAGGGGAAGACCCCCCATAGACACAAGCAGCAAAGCCAAGGGGCTGCAGAGCCAGCAGGTTAGGGCTGGGGATCTGTGTTTTCCGACTGCAGTGGAGTGCTTGGGCACAGCTTTAGCTCAGAACTAAAATGTAGATTTCTGTTTATTTTTCTTAAGCAACTGGACTTCAGCGTCAAGGGCTACAAGGGAAAATACTCTCCAAGAGGAAAAAAAGTGGGTTTTGTCACGCTGCTGCCCTGCTAGTATTTTCTTAATTTTGTCCTGAAAGGATTGTCTTCCCCTGAGATGGAAGAGTTGGCCAAGATGGCCTTTTTTTTTTTTTTTTTTTAATAAAGGGAAAGACTTTTTAGCATTGAGTATCTAGATTTTCTAGGACTTAATCTGTTAAAGCAGACAGGGATTTACAGCCAAGCTCTGTAGATTTGGATTAAATTTTAGTCCAGTGAAGAGCTCAAGATCTATGTTGCTTTGGGCTTGCACACAGAGAGGCTGGTCCGTGTGGCACCAGCAGGTCCCTGTGGCACCGAGGCCTGCYTGTAAGCACAGGCTGGCACAAAGGGACCGAAGGGTCTCCTGAACTTGATCAGAAAACATAAAATAGAGTCTGGTCTGATTCTGCCTTTGAATCTTTTTCTGCTTTACTTTTTTGGATCTATCTTCAGTCTCTGATTTTGATCAGTTTGTGCTGCATACTTGCATTTTGTGTGGACAGATGTTGCCATGTGGTGGTTTCATTTGATGCCAGACYAGTCATCTGGCTGAGGTAAGTGGGAAACTGAAGCCTTGATGCTGGTTGCCTGGGCAAGCATGTGCATGGCAACCTCTTAGAGACTGTGAGGAGACCTTTATTGTTTTGGTAGAAAAGAAAGAGGAATAAAACACAAATTACTGGYGCACTTTGGATACAAGCTGGAAGCTTGAAGGTGTTTGACTGAATAGTCTGCTTTCCAGTGTCCTTAGTTTTCTCTTTCCGACAGGGATGTAGCTGGGAGAAAGTGAAGGATGTTGAAACAAGGCTAAGCAGCTTTTGATCAGCTGTTTTCCCTCACGTTCTGTGGACTTGTTAGACAAATACTACTTGGTGTGCTGACCAGGCCTGTCTCTCTCTCGTAGGTTTTCACACTCTGCACCTGGGGCTCGGTGTGCGATGTCTCCCTCTGCACACCCTCCTGCACTACATTGATAGCGGAGTCTTGCAGCTGACTGAAACGTGTGTCAGGAAACTGCTGGAAGGTGCAGTGAGTTTTGTCTCTTCAGCTGCCAGGGCAGTGATGTCCTGTCAAGCATTTGGACTTGGGTACAAGAGCCTGGGACATTCAGGGCCTCTCCCAGAGTGCTGCTCAGTAAYGAGGGTAGCGGAAGGTAGGGCCCAGCTGCAAAGAGCGGATGAGGGTAGGACTCCGTGTGCCCCTCATTGCAGGTAGATTTCAGCTAGTCATTTGTTCCATTTGCCAATATGTAGAAAAAGTCATGCTTACAAAAACACAGATTGCTACATAGTTGTTTGGCTTTGATTTAATTCTGTTTGGGTAAGATTATCTTAATGTTGGGACTTGCAAATGGCTASAAATTCTGTGTAGGGAAAGAATGATTTGAAATAAGCAAACAAATCTCACCCAGTAAAATATGGAGGTATGTCAAAGGGCTTCTGAGCACACTTTAATGTTAGCAAAAGAGGGAGCTAAAATCAGTTCTGAAGGACTGATCCATTTGTCCAGAGCTGATCCTGTCTGTGTGTTGAGTTTCCTCTCAGCGGGAAGGGAGCAAACAGCATCCACAGAGTGGGRCCATCAGGACCGAGGGCTTTGGAACCAACAGGGAGTGGAGAAACTTGGCGGTGTCTGTAGGCGGCCATGGTCACACTCGTGTTAAGGCCATTTCTCACCTTGGAGGGGGAGAGGAGGGAGCTGCAGCTGAAGCTGATCCCGCCGTGTTCCTGACTTTCAGGAGCTGCAGCCTGTCTGAGCTCTGGCCAGCACACATCTCGTTGCAGCTGCAGCCTTTCCCTGTGACCTCCTGAATCCGCAGCGTGCAGGAGACGGGCTGCAAGGCACTCTAGTCTGGGGCCGTTTTTCTTGATACGTGAAATAGTAAATATATTAAAATWAAAAATATGGGGAGTTCTACCTAGTGAGAATGTTTGAGCTACTCTACAAATTGTTACCCAAAATGAAGTTACGTACAAATAAATATATTTATATAAACTATATAAACAGCACTCATTATTAGGCCTTATTTTAAACTAATTTTTTTTTCATTACAGAGAGGAATCTAGTTTGAAATGTCTTCAGYGGAAGTTGGAAGTTCTAGTTACGTGATTGCCATAAAAAGATTTGTTAGSTTTGGTTTCTCTCTTGTAGATCTGGACAACACTGAGAAGAATGAAAGGCTCAAGTTCAGCATTATCACAAGGCTTCCTGAGGTAACTTCTTGGATGTCACTTCTTGGATCTTGGGATGGATGTGAAATTCCTCCTCGGGCATAGGATCAAGCCAGGGGAAGACTTTGCTGGGATTCAGATGGGTGTAACCGAACCTTTGTCCATTTTCTCCATCTGCTGCTCGTATCCTGTAGGGCTCTCTGGCATCCCTAAGTATGGGTCTATCCCTGGTGCTTTCCAGTGACTCCAGTTTCCTGCAGGAATCGAACAGGCCAAACTGGCACTGCTCTACTGCTCCACCACCGTGAWGCACTGAAGTTTTCATAGGGTTTAAGGGAAGTTGTTGGGATTTTTTTGTTTATATGATGTCACTGAGCAGGGGAGACCCCGGGGTTCTCCCTGGCAGTGCCTGCGGGAGAARGGCCCGTCTCGGCACAAGCTGCTGCCTGTTCTGTGCAGATGGCTGCGTGGCCACGAGTGCTGCTTCCCACTATCCCTTCACAGAGACTTCTTTGTTGGGAGCAGCCTGCGAGGGGCTCGCACAGAGGAGCCCACACAACGATCTCTGTTCTCTCGCTTTGAGCCCGGCTTGGGAGGTCAGTGAGGGGCCGTGTGAGGGGCCACGGGGGCCACTGCACCCTGCCCTGAAGGGAGGAGCTGCAGGGGACACAGCTGCTGGCCCTGCACAGGGGCCTCAGGGCCTCGTTGTGTCTGTGTAGAGTTTTTTGGGGAAAAAAAAAGCAGAAAGGGGTTTGTTTGCCTAGAAGGGCGCTCGGAGGTGCCTTGGACTATTTGAAGTTCGGGTTACATGCGCTGGATGGCTTCAGTGGAATCAAAACCAAGCATTTCCTCAACAGGGAGGCTGTTCGGCGTCTCCTAAATGAGCCCTTTCAGTAGCCTGTGTTTCCTTAGGCTGAAAGGGAGGAAGCAAAGACTGGMTTAGGAAAAGAGCAGGAGGTAATTTCAGTGTGCCCCTATTTGATTGCTTAGTGGTTCGGATAGGAAGCTCTGAGGCAGAGTTTGAATCTCCTTGTTTTCACTTGGGGAAAATGTGAATCAGTGTAACCAGTTCCCTGGCCAATGTCCTAAATGAGGCATTGGGATTATGTTCCCATCACATGGGGTGCTGCTTCTGTGAGGAGGAGGAGGAGGAGGAGGAGGAGGCCAAGCTGGAGTTTCATGATGGATAAACCATCGTTCGAGCCTCAGCCCGTGTCTGAGCGTCCACACAGAGGGGAACAGGGCAAATGGGATAGACTGATTGCTGGAAACTACAGGGTTCCTTGGGAAGTGACTAGCAAGGAAGGAGTAGCAAGTTGTCTTTAAAATAAAATATGCTTCCCATGTTCCATTGGAGCCTATTCCAATCTCTTGGTTACTGTCTGTTATCGCATAGCCCCATGGCTAAAAATTATGACCCATTAACTTTTATCACCAGTGTCTGAAAAGTCTGTGTTATGGTCCGTATATCTTTTTTTTTCCTTTTTGCCAAAAACTGCATGTTGTTTTTGTGGTGGGAAGGGGTGRAAATTGGCCAGTCTGATTATGTATGTGCTGGTTGCTTTTAGATGTGTTTCTTTTTTGTTTATTTTTTAATTCTCAGGATGTTTTTGTTTTTTAAATACTTACCAGGCCCTTGGTCAAAAAGTCCACCAGCTTTGGAATCACCCAGTAAATGCTAATTTCCTTGCACGGAAGTATGTGAAACTCTTACTGGAGAAGCTGGGCAAGAGACAGGTGAGAGAATATTTGTTTGTCTTGAGCTTTGCCAGTGCTGATGCTCGTGCCCTTGCCGTAGACCGTAACACACTGAGCATTTCACCAGCTACTGTGCAGCTTGGACCTAACTCGACACGTTCTCCTTGCAGCACCGCGGCCCCGTGCCCGAGAGACACCCGGTCCCTGTAGAGTTCTTGCCACTTAATTACCTGACCAATATTCTGGCAGAGATAGAGAGTCAAGGTAATGCTGACCGTGTCCTTCGGAGCACGGGTAATTGCTGCGTTTTGGTTGTATGTTGGCCGTGTTGATAACTGCGTGTTCCAGGGCTCTGCTCGTGTCTGGCCGTGCAGGTCTGGGTCTCTTTCTGGTGGGGGGGGGAAGGTCTGAGAACTTACAATCCATCCTTTCCTCCGAATCCCCTGTGCTGAGTCCACTAAACTGGCATTTTCGAGCACACACCTCGTTGCATTTGGCTTTTTGCTCACTGTGGCCCAGGTCGTTTTAAGATCTTTTTCTGCTTAGTTGTGACAAGAGGGATCGAGGACACTCCGGTGCCTTGAAAATAAGTCTGCCAGCCCCTCTCTGGGGTAGGGACCCTCTCTTCAAGAAAGCCTCCCCGGCCTGAGTGCACGTGGCATTTGTGCACTAGCTGCAACATGACTGTCCATGGGGCTTGTTTGGAAGCCAAACACAAACCACAGTGGCCCTAGGAAAGACTTTGCAGCTGGAGAGAACCTTGGAAAACCCCTTGGAGAGCAGCTGCCTTTGCTGACCCAAACTGAGGGGAAGCTGCAGGGGTTTGTGTAAATGCAAACAGCTCTGTGCAGTGCCTTAGCCCCGGGCATTCTAGGCGAACATGTTACTAGGCTGTGAAGGTTGCTTGTGTGCTTGCAGGTGCTAACTTTCTCGTGGTGCTTCTCCAGGTTTGCGGCCGTGCGAAAAGCAGGACCGAGTAAATCTCAGATTTGTAGAGGAGACGGCGCTAAGACACACCGTGATGCTCCTGGGCCTCAAGTATTCCTAAAATAGACCGTTTCCTTCAGCAGCCTCTCAGCTCTGCTGCTAGCACAGATACGCTCTTTCCCAACTGTGAAACTTTTAACTTAAATGTAATGTTGTTTTCAAAATAACCTTCACGTTGGAGTAGCTGTCATTACTGAGAGGAGGAAGCTACTCAAAATAGTATTTAGTCCAGTGCATTCAGAAATGAGTGGACTGAAGTTACTGACTTGCATATAAATCCAAGGGAAATCTGACACACAGCGGGTTTGCCATGAAGCTCCTCTGTGGTTCCATTTTATCCTGTCAAGTGCTCAGGTGGAGCCACAGGAGGTATTAAAACAGGCTGTAAAACAGGCTGTGAACATTGGTATTAGATTAGGTAACTAACTCCACAAGCAGGCCGATYCTGAGAAAGGTGGTCAGGTTGTGCTGTGAAGTAACAAGGGACTGGCAACTGTTTGCCTGTTTGGGTTAATAAAAGGTGTTCTCKGTACGACTGTGTGAAATGAGGAACAAAGGGGGAGTCAGGTTCTGTGGTAGTGCCTCAGTAGTGATGCTTTGGTTCCTYGTGGTGGTCAGGGTTAGCTACAGGGCTTCTGCCTTTGGGATTGTGTTCTAGTGTGTTTGGTTTTATAAGCAGCACAAAATACCACCTCCTTTAAGTGCCTATGACAGCTTTTTGTTTGTTTGTTTTGTTTTAGATATGTATAAAAATGTAAGYAGTGGAATTTTATTTATTTCTTTCCTTACAAATTTTAGCGTGGCAGGTCAAATCTCACTTTCAAAAAGCAATTGATTCAGGATTTTTGTTTTGTTTTGTCCTGTCCCCCCTGCTTTCCACTTGTATTTATACAGGATTTTTTTCTCTCTCTGAAGTCGTGACTTCAGGTCAAACCTGTGACTCCCTCTCCGGGTAGTTCCAGGTCTGAGGCTTCCTGGTGCCAGTGAGGCCGAAGGATCCCATTCCCGGGAACTCYGTATCCAGCGCACACTTTGCTTGGTCTTTCCCAGCAGGTGCCCCATCCTGCCCCTGTCATTGGCATCAGAGGAGCAGGAGCTTTAGCTCTCACACCCACTACCTGGGGAGGTGGAATATTTTCCCATGCTAGTGCCAATTTGCCGGGCAAGCTCGGACTGCAGTCCCAGTGCAGGAGTCCCTGCCGGTCCGTGTGTACAGGGGCTTGGGACTGTGTTCAGCTGTACTGAATTGTTACAGAGGAGAGAGATTACTAGAGAAGGTTTTCTAGGGTCTTTGTCTTTTTAATGGAAAG
This sequence comes from Nothoprocta perdicaria, assembly GCF_003342845.1. Lineage (NCBI taxonomy): Eukaryota > Metazoa > Chordata > Aves > Tinamiformes > Tinamidae > Nothoprocta > Nothoprocta perdicaria. The sequence continues at coordinate 3,697,645 of NW_020455688.1, read as the reverse complement.
TATTGTAAAATATAATCAGCTGCAATAAACTTCACTTGGAAAAGAAGTAAGTCCAGTATGATAATTGCTCATTTTTGTTAACACTTTAAATGCTGCCCCCTTCCCTAGGCAGGACGAAGGGATCACTGACCGTTGGGGCATCCGCAGCTGCTTTGTTGGCAGGATGGGAATGGGGACACACCAACGGACCTTCCTTCCTTCARAGTAGTTCAGAGGCTCCTGGCTTGAGATTCGGCAGCACCAACAGCCTCCCTGGGGCTCCGTGGAGCTCTTCAGATTTCGATTGGCTTCACGAGGGGTTTCCTGAAGTGCCTCATGTTGGAGCTGGGCTCGCTGGGCTTGAAGGGGGCCAGGGCGCCGTAGGGCCGCGGCAGCGGGAGGCCGCGCTCGCCCGTGGGCACGTAGGCCTCGGGGCGCTGCTGGGCGGCCGGGCGTGCGTGGCCCTGCTCGCCCGCCGCCTCCTCGGCGGCCCGCTGCAAGGGAGGAGGGAGACACTGGGGCACCACGGTGAGGAGGGAGACATGGCCACGCTGGGCCCAGCAAGTCGGGAAACCCCGACTGGGAGGTGAGCGCTGTTTCCCGGCCCTGTTTGTGCTTGCAAGTTTGTGCTCTGAAATAATCACAGAATCCCAGAATGGTTGAGGTTGGAAGGGACCCCTAGAGMTCATCYAGTCCARCCCCCTGCTCCAGCAGGGACACCCAGAGCACGGGGCACAGGGCGGCATCCAGGCGCCTTTGGAAGATCTCCAGAGAARGAGMCTCCACAGCCTCCCTGGGCAGCCTGKGCCAGGGCTCTGGCACCCTCACACCAAACAAGTTCTTCCTCACATGCACATGGAGCTGCCTGGGTTTCAACTTGSACCCATTGCCCCTTGTCCTGTCACTGGCCACCRCTGAGAAGARCTTGGCCCCTTCCTCCCTACATTCTCCCCTCAGGTACTTAGACATATTSATCAGATCCCCTCTCAACCTTCTCCAGGCTAAACAGGCCCAGCTCMCTCARTCTYTCCTCATACGAGAGATGCTCCAGTCYSTTCATCATCTCTGTCRCTCTCYGCTGGACCCTCTCTAGRAGCTCCACGTCCCTCTTGTCCWGGGRAGCCCAGAGCTGCCCCCAATRCTCCASGTGCGGCCTCCYCAGAGCTGAGCAGAGGGGCAGGATCCCCTCCCTGCCCCTGCTGGCAACATCCTCCTGGTGCAGCTGGGAGCCCTTCTTGCCCCCAGCAGTTTGAGCCTGTAATGGGCTGTTTCTTGTGAGGAAGCAGCCTGGCCTGCGCCCTTCCTGCAGCCCTCAGGAGCAGGAGAGCACCCTGAGAGCAGCGAGTTGCTGCGCGCGGCCCCGGTGCCTCYGAGCCCTGCGCGGCCCCGGCAGAGGCGCCGCCGCTCCCAAGGGAAGCGGAGCCGTCGCATGAGGAGCAGTGTGGGTGCTGAAGAGCTTCCTTATCCTGAACCCGTTTTACTGCACAAGTTCTGATTGGCTTCAAGGTCTGTAAATATCTGCACTGGGTATTCCCCTCCTAACCTTGCTCTCCTCCTAAATTTCCATAGAGAGACCAGCACAGACTCAAGGATTCGAGCAGCAGAGCTAATTGCCCATCTCCAAGAGCTTCCTCATACACACATCTCATGTTTATACTGATTTTTATAATGAAAGAGGCATAGATTACTGCAGGGCAGAGTGTGAAGCACTCTTTGCTACACTGCTATCTATCTGCTTGCTTTTACCCAGCAATTCTACTACTCCTGTTCTCATACTTGGGTATTTCTCTTCCCTTCCCCTTGCAGCCTCAGCCTGAAATTGAACTGAATTCAGCATTCCTCCCTGATGCCTCTCACTCATTSCCCCCAAAACGCTGCCACATAAATTTACTTTATAAATTGAAGATAACTGCTCCTCTTCATCTGAAGGATTCTCTGTATAAGACCAAGTTGTGAGCAAGCCAGGCTGCAGCTCTACCYCCGCAGATGCGTGAGATCCTGTGTGCTTTGGGCGACTGCCCTGCCTGTCACCTCCCCAAGGGCTGGTGGCTCCCGCAGGGGCACGAGGCAGAGCAGGGCCCAGCAAGCAGTGAAGGCCACACGGCAGAAACCTACCTGAGCTCTGGCCTCAGCTGCTGCTTTGTGCATCCTCTCGTTGCGCAGAACCTTCAGCCATTCCCTTTCGGTGTCCTGGGGAAGGGGGAGGCCTTGCTCCATCCTCGAGGAAATGGTCAGCAGAAACTGCTCCCTGTCCCTCACCTCCTGCTGCAGTTTGATGGCGAGYGCTTGCTTCATGGACAGCTCTGCAACCAGAGCCATCATCTGCTGTGTTTTATTCTTGATCTTCTTCTGCAGCTCATTTGTCTGAAATCAGTAACAGCTGCGTTTTAATCATATCCTTGGTTCTTTAGATACTTACTGGACGTACCAGGTAGATGAGCATTAGGTGCATGAAAGCAAAACAGCTTTTCTGCCCAGAAGGGGTTAGGATGAAGCCTTTCCGTGTGCCAAACTGAACAAAGAAAGAAAATCACCCCGGCCCTGTTCTACCCCAGCTGCTTGGCTGGGTTTCTTTGTGTGTCTCCCTTTCACTGAGCTCTCTCATTCAGAGATTTTCCATTAAGGAATACGTTGTTGTCAGAAGGAAATAACTATAATAGTACAAAAGTAACTAGGGAAAATTACATCTTTCTTCTGTAGCTCTGCCTGCTTAAATAATAAGCTTTGAGCCACATAGATTCAGCTTCGATCATGCTGCAGGACCTTTCCTTTAGCCATTAATGTGCTTGTTGTGGAAGGATGTTCAAGTAAACACGCACAAGGAGGATTCTCCCAAGTTAGTAACTGCTCAGTGTGAGAAAGAGCTAGTCCTGTATTTGGTGGAGGGCAGTGTTTCTGCTACAGCTGGCTTTCAAAAAGGAAGACAGTGTATTGCCCTACAGCCCTGGCTAGGTCTKCACTGCAGCTCTTACTAAACTGTAAGTTAATCTGAAGTTAGTCTGAAGACTAACCCGTAACTTTCAGGTTTGGCTGTGGATGTGCCAGGCCCTAGCTGTGCATTTTGCAAGCGAGTCTTGCCCCGAGCGGGGTGATCCCTTGGCGTGGGGGCCGCTCACCCTCTTGGCGAGGAGCAGCGTGTCCCGCTCGCCGTCGCGCGCGCGGCCCYGGGCCCGCTCCGTGAGCCGGCAGACCTGCTCGTACACGAAGTCCGTCTCCAGCAGCTTCTCCTCCTTCCGCAGCAGCTCCAGCTCCAGCTGCGGGGAGAAGGGACAGGCACGGGGCGCCCAAGGGCCTTCAGGGGTCGCTTCCCAAGTAACGTCCACGAGCGGCCATGGGAGATCACAGAAAGGACTGTTTCCACCCCGAATATCGGACCCACCTTAGCTCAGGCTGTTGCCCTCAGCAACCCAGTTCCTTCACGTCATTCCGGCCCCTTTGGGGGTGGGGGATTGCACAAACCTTATTTATTACAGCCTTCCATGGTTTTCTTGAAGGCATTGACTTATTTTCCTAGTGATTTCTTTTTAAAGCTTCTCGATCTTTGAGCTATGCCRTTGGTAGAAGGTTTCAGCTGTTGTTTAAAATGAAGCCTTCCCTTTTCCCTTCCCTTATGGTGCTCAAGAGCACTTGAAAGCAGGAGCTCCAAAGACCCTGCAAGGAGCCTGTTGTGTAAGCCAGGGTGGGCTGTGCTCCAGCCTCCCGGAGCTCCCTCCCCACTAAGGGATGGCTGAAAGCAAAGCCAAGCCGTGAGGCGAGTCCTGGCCACGCTCGGCAGCGTCTCTCTTCAACAGCCCCTGGCCAGCTGGGATTCCAGCGGAGGCCTCGGCTGCCCCTGCTCGGCACCTGCACGATTCCTGCCCCGTGCAGCGCAGCAGAGCTGGCAGCCTCAGGTGAAATGCTGGACACAGAGGGGACGGTTTTGTGCCCCYATAAAGGGGATGGACACCTGCATCCAAGAAAATACGGTTAAAATTAAGAAAATGCCTTATAGAAAGTTTACCTAAAAAATCTCTGTATATCATTTGCATTTTCTTAGAGAAGCCAGTGGCAGCACAGGAGATCCTGGTRCAAGGGATTACGTTACCTTTTCGATCTTCTCTACCAGTTCGGGTGCAGATGGGTCCTCCCCTCCCAAGATTCGCCTTCTGGTCTCGTTCTCAGGGTCAGCAAAGATTTGCTCGAGATGTTTAATCCTGTCCTTGCACTGGGAATACTAAAATAACAAAAGCCCACAGGAGTTATCTTTAGGCAACAAACAAAAGGTCCCATTTTTGCTGTGTGACGAGAGGGAGGGTCTCGGTGGGTCGGGTTTGCTCCAGGAGAATCGTAACCAAAGCGCAGGAGATGCCCTGGGCCCGRGGCCTGCAGCCACCTCCCGAGCCCGAGTCCTGCTTTGCTTCCAAGGCCTGACAGGGATTTCCAAAGACAGCGTGAGCAGATCCTCATCCCACAGTCCCTGTGGCTGCTCTGAGGCCAACACGCAGGGTCCCACCTCGTTTTGGGGCTGGGGTAACACARAGTTTATAATTTTTTTAAGGAGGTGACACTGGCAGTTTCAGCATGGAGGAAAATCCTTCTCTCTACCAGAAATGATGATGCCACCTGCTGTTTTTTAYACTCGGGAATACTCCAGATTTGGGGACCAGGCCGGGGAAGCCTCCCTTGTCCTGTGCTTCCCGATCTTCTGTTTGCCCCGAGGGCTCCATGTGCTCAGGGAGGTGGGAAGGCCTCGTGTGTGGGATAGGTGAGTGAATGAAACGTGTGGGACCTGCTGCTGCTCTGCTGCTGGCCACGAAAGCCCCCAGAGCTGTTGACCTGTAGGCTGCGTGTGTGAAGCTCCCAGGCGAAGGTCCTGGAGTGGCTCGGTGTGACACGTGGAGCAATGTGACCCACGAGGACAGCAGTGCTCTGACCCTCCCAACACAGTCACSTTTAATAAGGGTTTTCCACAGTACCCTGCATGGAAACCCCCTTTCTCACAACCATTCACTGAAGGGGTGACCAGGAGCTCCCACCAAGTTCTGATGTTTGAACTTGCAGCACTGACATTATTTTCTGCTGTGATATACGTATCAAATCTATCTGTACATATCAAATACACAGAGCTGGCCATCTGTCAGAGCACTGTCTTAACCCATCAGCACGAACATAAACAGGACTCTGATAACCTGATATATTGTCACCTTCTCAGGTGACAACATAGAGGAACAAGTGGTCCCTGAGACCTCAAGCTATAAAGGGCCACCAGGACCCAGTAAATGTTTAGATGTTGCTACAGTGACAGGGTTACTTAAAGTTGATGATTTGTGTTTGAAATGGGAGAGGGAAACTGGACAGATGGTCCCTTGTGATAAAGGAGCGTCACCAGAACTTCGGTTTTGAAAATGGTAAAGCAGTAGCATCCAGGTCTTTCCTTTGCACCTTTTCTAAGAATAAGACAAAATAACAAATAAACCAACCCCTTAAATTACTATAATTTCCTCAACAAATCTTGATTTGGTTTAAATGCATGTTATTCAATATATAACCAGCTTTGAGATTCTAAGTCTGAAAAGCAAAAAAGGCCCTGCCTTACTGAAGTGCACTTTAAACAAAAGATATAGGAAAAGCRTTTACAAGAGAGGCCTTTCTTAGGTTTGATTTAGCCAGTGACAAATGATTAGATAAGAGAGAATGCAAGCTTAGATGCTGAAAAGACTTGTCAGAAAAAATGGAGTTTGGGAGCTCTTTTGGGGAACTTCAGATAAAGCAGGTGATGTACCCAGAGCACTAGAAAAGGGCAAATATTTTCCCTATATTTAAAAATAGAAAAAAAAAAAGGAGTTAAAATTAGAGAATGACTCGTTCTGGCATAACTGGAATTAGAGATAACTTATCTTCATTTTATGAAGAATAAATTTTGGAACAAAAAAAAATCGAGTATTAGTTGTAAGCAATTAGAAAATAAAATGAATAATAGCCCACATGGACCTCTTGAACCATACCAAACCTATTGGATATCCTGCCAGGATAATTTAATGGGGGTGGGATTGTGTCAAGTTTTAGACACTGCACTTTAGGAAAAATAGAGATTATCAGGAAAGGTCTCATCTGCTCCTTCTTCCTGATCACACTGTCCATAGCAGGCCTGTATTATCACGTCCCCCAGTTCTGTCTGCCCACGATCCTGACCCCTAAGCTCTCAGCTGGTCCTTCACCCATCTCTGGGCCCTCCTGAGAGGTACCTGTCATGCTTGTTTCCCAGAAAAGGTMTAGGAGCTTTCCCATAATGGCATCCTATAGGCACGTCCTGTGCATATGCTTGGGGTGACCTCACTTCAGCCCTGTTTTAGGATGTCCCTTCTGCTCACATCACTCTGGACCATTGACTTTCCAGTCCCATCCACCACTTCTTCACTTGTTGGTCATTCTCTYTCTCCTCATCATTCCTCACTTAAAACTCTTCTTACCAGGTTGGCCAGGTTGTTGGCTGAGATGCTTTCAGCCGCTTGGCTGTGTGGAAGCCATCTCTTCTGAGCCATCATTGCTCTCCAAAGAAGGTCCCATGGTCACAGAAAACAAAGCCCCATTGCCAACGAGAGCTGCACAATGAATTGTTGGCCGGCAGGATTGAGCCTGTCTCCTAGGCCTATCCTCTCTCCCCATGGGATCTAGAGGAAACCGCCCAGCCCTCATGCCCTCCATCACAGCTCTAAGTGTCAGGTGGAGCAGGAGGTTCCTTCTAGTGCCAGAGGTCGCCAGCTTCCAGCCTTTGCCATTGGGAGAGACTCCACTTCCCAACCCCACAGGCACAAACCCTGCCCGTCCGCTAGCRCCGGCTCTTCAGGCTGCTGAGCAGCGCGGGAGCAGAACTGGTTTGGCCTGGGAGCAGGTTGCCAAGATTAACCCTTTAGCCCTGTTCTTCTGTGGCTCGGATTTTGTAGGCTGCAGATTTTCATGAGGTCAAGATTTAGATAAGTTTTGAGGCCAAATGGCTCTATACAACTGTCAGTTCCTGTATGTTGGCTTAGCCTTGAGGCATAAAACTCCTTCTTGGAGTGTCTTGACAGCTCAGCAGGTCTATGTTTTGGCCTAATTAATGATTAACGTTAAATATTTCTTATCAAGGCAAGAAGGCAGATTAATTTTCATGGGTCATTTCAGTCAGCAGGAACAGCCCCTTGATGTTCAATCACATTTAAAAGTTACACAGTTTTATACCCTGGGGGAAGCCAGCCTCCCCCTAGATTTTTTGTGTATCAGATAAAGGAAGTATTTCTAAGCATTTCTGCCTTTGATGATTTACACTAATAGTCACAAAAATATCTACTTCAGATTACTAACATTTGATTAGAGTAGATCAAGTATAATTAAGAACGTATATTAAATATTAAATAATATCTATGCATCAAAGTTCCACAGTTTCATGGAAATATGTAGACTTTGACAAAATGTATAAGAGTGGAATAGGCATCAGTGTGATGATTAAGCAGCTTGTGTGGAATACAGGGGACCTAGAAGAAATTCTTGTCCTTCCTGAACTGGCCACAGACTTAACCTCTTTGTTTCCGCTTCCCAGTGAGCACCATATTCACCTAGATACTGGGTTTAATTCTTTAGCCTGTTGAACCCACCCATCCATTCATCTCTTCACTGAAATAAATAAGGAAATTCCTGTTTCAGCTGATTTATTGGCACTTAAAGCCTCCCTCTAAGTGTTGAGACTTAGACTCAAACAGCGTTGCTAAAAAAATCAAAACATATCAGTCAAACGCCAGCCAAACACTGAAACCTTTTCCTATTTTGTGGCACTGAATCTTGTTTTCCTTTCATCTCTTTTTATACATATTTGAAGTATTGTCAATAATTGATATCTAGTTCATTCAGAACCAGAAAGCTTACTTCCCTTGTGGAGGGACCGAAAGGGAGAACATGCTGGGGAATAACATTGGGAGATGCAGCCTAGCAGAAAAAGAGCGGAGACGAGAATAAGAAGACAGAAGTTGAAAATACCCCAGGTACAAGAGACAGGAGGGGCAGGCAAAGGGGGAGGAGATGATCGAAGAGGTGCAGGGCTCAGCCTGCCTAATTCAGATTCTAAACTGTATTGCAAACAAATCTAAATATAAAACACAGACAAATGAGAGCGGAAAGGGAAGTCCTTTCCTGACGGATCTCAGCTTGGCATCAGAGGTTGGTTTCATAGGCAAGTGAAGTGATTTAGGTCGGTGTTCACCACACTGAGTAAAGGACTTGAGCAAATGGTCACTGTTGTAAGAAATTTTGCACGTCCTAACTGTACAAAGTTGAGTCTGATACGGATGTGGGGACAAGTTTATAATCAGGGCAAGAATTGGGTATTTGAACTTGGCACCAGCACCACAATGCAGATTCAGAGATTCAGGCTTATGGCTTGTATTTAAAGTATGGGGATAAAGACAAATATATTGCAACTGTGTCTCCTTAAACGTAACGGTTATTGCCCTYGTGAGGAGGGATGTTAATGCTAGAAGAGCCGAGCCATGAGGAGGTGGTTGGACTGGTGTTGAGTTTGAATCACCCAGCATTCAGGAACAACAGTGCCAAGTTCTATTTAAAATGCTGATAACTGGTTATTTGGCCACTGAAGAAAAATCTTGAAAACTTGATAACATTTCTTGAGAAAACTCTACCTTGAATATCACAATAGTCTGCATTTGCCTACTTTTTAATGTTAGGCTGATTTACCAAAAGATCACAAGAACCTGTGACAGCAGCCTCCCTTTAGCTGTGACTTCATGCTTCGCATGAACCATCATCATGAAGAAGGTTCCAGGAAGGTTACAAAATCAGCCTGAGGAGGAGAACCAAAGTTTCACAACTGCCTATCTCAGCTCAAAAAATCATCTGCGTTTTGCCACTGCATTAGTCTCAGGGACTCTTAGTCTCATACTGAATCGTATCCAAAAACCAASTCTTGTTCTTTTTGTCTATAAGGAAATTTTCACTCTCCATCTCTTCATCATTTAAATCTGTAATCCCACTATTAGCTTTTGGAGGATACAACTTGCATAAAATAAAAATTAACATGAAAAAWTAATCTTTTAGCAGAGCATGATTTCTTTAAAAGGCCAGACGCACAGAGAAGTGGAAGCACTATCCTGCAGTGAGTCACAGCTCCCATCTATGCACTTACCAATGGCTATGGTACCCCATAAACTAGGATTTTGTGCAGACACCACTGGAGTATGTATGGAAACAATTTCCATCTGGAGATAAGGTCAGAAGTAAATGAGCCATTTCAGAAAGAATGTCCAAAACAGTGATGAACGCTGCAGTTTGCTAATTGCTTAATGTCATGTTGTAACTAGAACTAAAACTTYCACTGTTTTTGTGTAGAAGAAAATGTATGTGGATTATATCACTGTAGGCAGCAGAGTTTCCACAGTAGGTTCAGGGTCAAGTGTGAATTGAGTTATTATTTTAGAAATTTGAAGAGCTAAGTGTCCTCCTCCCCCTCTCCACCTACCCCCACTTGTAACAAACCTCATCTCGGTTCCCATTTTTCCCTCATGACTCCCGTTCTCCGTTTCAGTCACACTGACATTTTGAGCCATGGGGGTTCACCCATTCTGCATACCAGGAAAGCAGTTGGTATGTGCATAGCAAAGCGTATGAGGCAGCCCAACAACTCATATATTTCCCTTCGCAAACATGCTGCAGTGCTTTGCTGACTGGGACACGAGCAAATTTTCTGTGTCAACAACCATGTTGCACAAGCAGYATTTTTTGCAAACCCACAGGGCTCTCTCTCTTTTTGCACCCACCTGAATCTGRAGCACCACCAAATCTCCATCGAGGGCACTCTTCATCGGCAGCATTTTGACACACAATTCAATTTGTCTCCTCTTCTCGTCTATTTTCATCTTCAGAAATCTGATTTTTTCATCCATGGCGTGCAGCTCAATTTCGCCACTTCTACACATCATCTCTTGCAAATTTATTTTATCATATAAAATGCAGACTTCTTCTTCTCTAGTTCTGAGCAAAACACCGCTGCAATAAGCCCAAGATGGAAAGGAAAAGAATTAAATGATTTGAGTATTATTCAGTGTATCCCACTTAAGAGCATAACTTGAAAGGTAGTAATAACCTGGTAAAGTGTGTTAAGAATTCACAAATACTATTTTAATATCGTGTAAACAGATCAAATCATTAAAAAGTAACAACATACTCATAATTTGAAACTTTAGGAACACACAATTGCAAAGCTACTTTAGTTTTTCATGTTATTTTTAAAGCTCTTCTGGCCTTTCATAGCATTCATTCGAAAAATATGCCCAGTTTTACATCATCAGCATTTTAGGCCACATCTGTGTCCAAAGCAGGGCAGAACAGGAGGCTACRAGCGCTCGAGGTGCCGAGAAGCTGCCCCTGATTTGGATATGAATTCTGCAAAGCAGCAATAGCAGCGAGGGAGAAACCCAAACCTCTGGAAAACACAAAGTGCCTCTGGCCGCTGCAGTGGGGAGGCTGCTCAGGGAGGGGTGGCAGGGGCAGCCTGCAAGGATTCCCCATTAAAAGTGATCATAATTGGAAAAAATATTGTTGATTCATGACTACAAGCCCAAGCCTATGTCACTAATGGTAGGCCTGCTCAGAGCTATTTCAACATCAAGCATATTACATCCATTTTATATTTATACCTCTCATTTTGCTGCTGAATGGCCCTTTCATATTTTTCGCGCTGCGCTACTATTTCTTCTTCTATGGCCGTGATCATATTTGTCAGTCTGTCCAGATCCAGCACCTGCTGCTCTTTCTTTTCTTTCATCTCGTGCACGACTTGTACAATTTTGSAATAATCATGTTTGAGGCTGTCTTTAATTGCTACGTTATTGGCATTCTTCAGGCGGCGTCTCTGCAGCGTCCTTTAACACGACGGAAAAGTGGGAGAGTTTTTAGTCCCTTCAATTTAATAAATATTCCAGAGCTTAAACTAATTCCTCAAATACACAAAGGCTCCTCTATGTCACTCTGGTGCTTCACAGAAGTATTCAAAGAGGTAGAAATGCTCTCTGGGAACAGCTTGTCTGTACAAGCTCTTTCCGACTTGAACAGAACTGGATCAGGGCCCAAGGGAAATGCTATAAACAGAGCTCTGCACTGCAGCTATTTTCTTCTCAACGGGGTACTCCAAAGGGCTCCCAGAAGTAAAGTTCCATAGTGGCAGTATCAACCGTGAAGCGAATTCTTAATGTGCAGAAATCCTGCCCTCTATTTAAGCGGTACAGTTTAAATCATAGCACGGTTATAATTCAAAGGGCTCCACATTTATTATTTATGAACAGCAAACATATCAGCACGCTCTCATGAGAAGGGAAATCATCGATCTCCCTGCTTGGCGGGGGAGAAAATAAAAACAAAGCAAAAAGATGAGTGGAAAAATCACAAGGCAGGTCCACGAAAGCATCCACGCTGCCTTCTACATGAAGATCCCTCCCTTCAAAAAACAACTGTAACTTAATAATTTATCAAAAATATTGTTTTGTTGCCACATATGTGCTAACAATGTGGAATTTAGAATTACTTCAGTGAATCTGCAGTGGGTGCCACCTCTTGCCCTGGCAGGGGCAAGATACTCCTCTCAAAGGGCAAGGGAGAGCGAAAGAGGGAGCAAGGAGCGCGGATCCGCAGGGGAACATCCTGCCTCTGGCCCCAGCTCCTGCCCTCAGTCATTGGATCGTTGTGTCCAAAGCAGCGAGCTCCTTGCTGCTTCGTTGCCCCTGTGCACACAGGAATAGGAGCCCTTCCCTGTTCCACAGGCTGTTACTGAACTGAATTATCCTTTCGTAAAGCAAGTTGCTGGAAAAGACCAACACCACAACAGAAACACAAAATGTTATGAAATATTTTACCAAGAGTGTTTATCTTAGTTGGGCTGATCCTCTATTTGACCCCCAAACTGCACTGGTTGCAGTTATTGATACTAAACTGGAATTATGCCCATTTTCCATAGGCAGTGGAATTATTGATCATCCAGTTTTTAGCTAGTTTTAAATCCACATCTGCAGAGATCAAAATTTCTGTCGGCTCTGTGCTGGAGTAGGATCAGCTACAGCTGGGTACCTCTGCTATCCAGACACTATATATTTGCCTTTTTAATCTTTTTTTTTTGGCCTACTTTCCCCAGTAACTGATTGGGAAGGCCTCAACACTTTGGGGAGAGCCCATTAGCTTGTGCAGCCCAACAAGATCTCGTGAGTCAGTGGGGGTCTGTTCTGCTCCTCTTCCAGGCAGCCCCAGCAGGGCTTCGAATCCAGCTACGCAGCGTTTCACAACACACTTTGGGCGCRTGGATCCCAAATATTTTCTTGAGTGTGGTTGCACAACATTTTGGCACCAGAAAAACAAGTTTTGGGTAAACCAAGTTATTTGTAAGCTCTATTTTCACTGCATTATTTTGTATACACAATTAGCTCTTCACAGACTTAACAGTTTAGCTATCTTATTTTCTGAAGACATCTTCTGAGCTACTGCCATTCTGTTCGTGTCCAGTTGCAGAAGATCAGCTCTAGGATGCCTCCAAAAAGACATCTGCACCAAACAATGGTCTAGGGAACACGGAGTCATGTGCACCAACTGTTCCCTCTCACCCTCTTCGTCAGGAATTTAACCTTTTGCTTTGACTGAACTTGCCTGGAAATTGAAACCATGTTCTATTTGATCCGAAATAAATATCCCACAAACTTCAATTTGAGGTTGAACCAAGAAACTCAGTTTGTTCTAATTTACTCATTAGGCAGCCACATTATTAGCTAGTGACTCATTTAACAGTACTGTGCAGTGGGCTGTTGTGGAACCACATAAGGATTGGGTCTCCTTGTTTGAGGGCACATGGGTGTGAGTGCGACTGCTCATAGGTGTTCACCCCACATGTAACAGCCTGTGAAATCAGACGTTAGAAACCTCAAGAACTGGGATGCAAGGAAATACAATGAGAGTTTTTCCTTCTAAGCATAGGTGAGAGTACCCAGGCAAACTCCAAAAACATTTCAGTGCTAGGCAGTGATGCCCAAGCTCCTTTGCAATCATTCAAAGAGATTTTATAAGGATAGATCAGGTTTTAAAAATCAGAATGATAAATAACTATCAAGTATGATACAGTCAGATTAGTCATATCTGAAATAGAACTAATCATCTCTTAAGATTCCTCGGACCTCAATTCTATAATGTTATGATACTTTTAATAGTTAAAATATATAATTAATTATAAATCATTCTTAAATCTATAATTGTGATCTACAGCTTACTTTAAAACTCACCTGTCCCTGGTTAAAGCCGTGTTCCTTAAATTTTCCAACTCATTTGTTAGCAATTTTACCTTGTCTTTAATCTCAGTTGTTTTCTGCTGAGCAGCATGCACCAAATTTATACATTTATTCCTTTCRTTTCGGATAGCATCATACATTTTAGCAAATCCTTGGAGTCTGAAAAAGTGAAATTGTGAAGGAAATAATTATAATGATTTTATGCATACATCATTTAGATAAAAAACACTTTAAATATGTGATTCCATCTCATGTATTACTGGTGTTTTCTTACTGTTTTTGAACTTCTTTTTTCCTCTTTTTATGCTCTCTTATTTCAAGGTCCTTTCTTTTTATTTCTGTAATAACATTTTGGAGTCTTATCTGAAATTCAAATATAATTAAACGAACACTTTAGATATTTCAAAAGATCTTCAAATAATTAACATGTTTCAGCGATTTCTCTTAGATGAGAAAGAGACAGTGAGATTATATTGAAAATTTATTTATAGCAAAATGCTTTTTCTGTTTAGAATATTAGTGAAAGAATGAGCATAAAATACGAAGGAGAAAATACTGCAAACAATACTAGAGAATACAACCTTTCTACATTTATTAATCCAGCAATGACTGCTAACAACAGAGCTAATTTGATGTTGTATCTTAAAATGCTCAGTTCCCTCTGTCCAGAGCTCTGCTGCTTCTATTTACCAGTTCCATTGCAGGATAATTATTTGGTAAATCCACTCCAAAAGCTGTACCTTGAATTTCTGGTGGACAAGAAATAAATAAAGATGGTGTTTTCAGTCCTTGGTAGCCCTGTGTCATTAACCAGCAATGGACTGGCCTTTCTCCCTCCTTGCTCTCAGGAGGAGATTGGTGTTAGGAAAAGCTGGTGGCTGATGGGTTGCAACATGTAGCATGTGTGTTTGTTAAAAAATTTGAATTATTTATGCTTTTTGATCTCGTTCTGGACTTATTTTTATTGAAGCTGCAAAGCCTGAAATGTTTGTTTGCTCTACTTTTATATATTGCTACAGATTCCCAAAGTGCCAGATGGGGAGTTTGTCTGATTTATTAGTATAAAGACAAAGAGTTGTGGGAGAATAAGTAGTTTGTTCACAGATAGAAATCTGGTCTTTATATAAACTGTGGAAGCCACAGCACACATGATATTGTAATAGCAGTAAGTGCAGATATTAAAACACCATCACAGTGAGTTACTAGTTTTAGTAGGAAATGTTTTTCTTCCCTGTTTCTTTAAATGAATATTGCAGTGGACATCAGCAACATAAAGACTTGTGCCTCTTTGAAGCAGTTTTGAAGATAAATAGAAGCAGTTCTGTTTATCTTCCAGCATTCATATATTTGTAAAGTAAAGCCTATTGCTGCTCTGCTTCACAGAATCTTAGTTGATTCTGTGAAGTTGACTCTCTCTTTTCTGTCCCTTTCTTCCAGAATTGTTCAGTTTATCTTGTAGACTTCAAAAAGAACACCTTTGAAATACTTTATTTCATTGTGGCATGATGATATTTTAATATTACACTGCACCATAAATTGGCAAAAAGAAAAAAAGCAGTATTATATGAGCTCCATATGTGGCAATGGAATTCCAACATAAGTGGGAAATGAGAGTCTTCTCCTATAAGACTTCCCTGAGTAATATTTTAATTTCTCCAACTCTTACTTTAGAATAGTATTGCAGCTACCTTAGATATTTGTTTACCTGGGCTTTCCGAACCTCCTTAGATTTCTGCTCCCTTTCCTCAAGCTTGACCCAAGTGAGACGTGCAAGTCTGGACAGCTCATCCCTGCACTGTTCCTGTTCTTTGAAAAGCYGATCTTCTTCAGCAATAAATGACTCCAACATGTGCGCATCCATGCTGGATATCATTTTCTAGAAGAAAATCAAGTTAAGTTCCTTATGCATTGCTGAATCAAGGGTGGCAAACCCAGAGTTTGAGATACTTTATGTTTATCTGCAAAATGTACATCCATACCGTCTACATGGATTAAAAATAATAAATAAAAATATTGCCATAAAATACCAGCTGATGCCTAAGATAACACGCCAAAACATTTTATGACCTAGAAATATTTCTGTTCCACAGTATATCAATTCTTTCGGCTATTGAATATAAAAGTAGCAAAAGCAGAGTTTTCAGCAATCTGCACTAGAAAAGCTTGGAAAAAATATTTTATAATAACAGCCTCCAAGAGCCTTGCTCCTTTAAATCAAGATTAGGGAATACTTAGATCAGAGTTTTTGTAACTATGGAGTGAATGGAAGTTTGAAAACAAGCTTCACAACTCAGTAGTCAAAAAACATAACAAGATAAAAAAAAAATTATTTGATAAAACCTCCCTGCATTGTTTTGCATGAATTAACCACTGAAATGACTCGCCAGGGACCTTGGGCAACTGTTCCCCGGTGGCAATTTTAAAATCAAGACTGGATTTTTCTACAAGATATGCTGTAGTTTAAAGAAAAGTTAAATCAGGGCACTCACATGATCTATGATATATTGGAGGTCAGACTAAATGGCCGGAGTGGTTCCTTCTGGCCTTACCACCTTTGAATACTCTTACTAGGTCTTAAATGCCCACTATATACAGCAGGGAGTACTGAGCTTTAAGACAATAAATTTAGTGGTCTAAACCAAGCAAAGGGCCAAAAGACCTTTTAGAAATGTTGGGGATACAGTTAATGCACTCCATGGTCCCTAAAGAGCTATTTGCAGCCTCAGGACTCAGTATGGGGCTGTCATCTATCCTGGTATATTAGACAGGGTCATGTAGATGTCTAATGACTATGGAATAAAATACAAGCTGAGTTCTACCCAATAATTGAATTCAAGGAAAGAACAAAAAGAGGATGGATATGAGCTGTGCCAGGGGAGGTTCAGGTTGGATATTAAGAAGAATTTCTATGCAGTAAGGGCGGTGAAGCCCTGGAACAGGCTGCCCAGGGAAGTAGTGGAATCACCATCCCTGGCAGGGTTCAAGAAATGTGTAGGCGAGGCACCTAGGGACATGGTTTAGCAGGGATGATGTTGAAGGGTTTATAGTTGGACTTTATGATCTTGAAGGACTTTTCCAACCATAAGGATTTACGACTCCATGGAGATAAGGAGGAGGCAGGGCAAGAACACCCTCTCAAATCTATCACTTCTTATGAAGTTGTTTGTATAGCGGCAAGTCTGAATACTCCTGTCATCAAGACACTTGCATCTCCACAGTATATTTGGCAGTGTGTAGACAGGCATATAAAAATGGTAAAACTTTGAAGACGAAAAATTATAATGTGGAAATACTGATTTGTCTTTGCTTCAACAAAATACTCTGCGATATCCAAAGACACAATCACATTGCTAATTGTAATGCAGTTTATGATGGTCAGAAAAAACTTGAACTAGAAAATATATGTGCTTCTTATTTGCCAGTATATGTGAAAATATTTTTCAAATATGGCAAAAAAAAATTTTCTAAATGGAACAAASAGTATGGCCTGTTTTCTCATCAGAAAGATTCAGCCAGAGATTCAGCAATTCTTCTACCAAAATTTATTTTATTCTCAAGTTTGCAAACAAGCTGTTATAGAAAAGAAAAAAAAGAAAAAGAGAGAAAGCAGAATTCCTCACCTGTTCAGCTAAATTTCTCTTCTTCATTTCAATTTCCTTTTGTAGTTCACGTCTTCTTTCTAATAATGGTTCGTTGTTTTTAGGAATATTTTCTGCCTACAAAAACAAGTCAGGAACACTGAATGATGCAAATGAAAGATATAAAAAGTGCAAAATGCAGACAATTTTTCTCAAGCAGTTAGATACATAGGAAAGATGCTCTTTCTGTCTTGCTACATTACCTGAGCCTTCTTAAGACCTCTTGGTCAATGAGTTTCTCAGCAATACATGAAAATTAAAAGTTAGTATTAAAGTCAAGCACTTCTCRCAAGATTTTCACTATATAAATTTATCTTCAGAGCCCAGTTTCTAAATACTTCTTTTTGTAAATTTGTAAATTTACAGTTTGCAAATACTGAATTTACCAGTGTGTGTTTTTCTGCAACTAAACTATAGTAAACTATGAAGTGCGAATGAGTGACAATGTTGCTTCTAATTTCATCAGTGATTTTCTGAGTGAAATTCTGACCTCTCTGAAAGAAAAAAAAAACAGTTTACCACTGACTTCAGCAGGGTTAGTGTTTCACATCTGTGTGGATTTTAGATCACATTTTTTCACTTAGTCATTGAAATTTTACAGTTTCCTCCTTAGACTGAAAGAGTCAAAACAAACTGCAGAACCACTTATGAACTACTACTTTTTGCTACCTGAAAAGTCACTTATTCAGTCATATATTAAAACTAAGTGTAGGGAAGAAGATAAGTTAGAAACTAATTTTAGACCAGAACATCTCTCAATAAAATATTTCTGTGATACAGATTATATCACATTTTACAGATTATCTTATGTTACAGATTATAAAACAAAACAYTATATTGACCTTAGAGTGGCTAACTTCTCTTGAAAAATCTTTGCTGTCATAGATARAGAGGAAATAAACTACCTAGGCAGGCAAACATTTCTTGTCTATAGCTGCAAATGTATAACTCATGCATGTGAAGGAAAAAACCCACAGCCATTAAATGCCACATGTGGAAGCTACACAAAGAAAAATGCATTAAAATCTTAAGTGTCCTTCTTGGATCATAATCAGATGTTAGGAGTTGAAAATGCTACACCCGAATACAGATAATGAGATCTTTTGCACTTGTGAAATGTTTTTGACTTCAGATTCTGTGATAATATAAAATTAGATGTTATTTCCACAGCTTAATGGAGAAGGAATCAAGAGGTGCAGTAAAGGTCGCAATTAGGTTGCCTTGGTTTTCGATGCTAAATCTAAGACTAACTCAAAGATTTGACCTAGATTTGCTAAAATAAATAAAACCTATTCTAGGCAAGTTATTTTGGATCTTGTAGAGAGAGCAATCATGTTATTACTATGGAGTATATATTAGTTATCACTCCTGCTGCGTGAGAGGCTGCAGTGTCTGTAAATACCCAGCTCCACATTTTCAAGGCGCACTTCTCAAGCCACCACCAAGTTCTTCAGTCTAAAAGCAGAAAGCTCCTACGAACAGCTTTAATCCCCTAGGATTTTGTGTTGACAGGGCTGAACCGAGGCTCTCCGGGCTGTCCTGGGGTTGGTTGGGTGGAGGAGAAGCTCGTGCACGAGAAGGACGGGCCCTGCTGTGGGGCTGGGAGCCCAGTTCTCTTTGGCCCAGAAGGTCGGCGTTCAGCAAGCGCTGACTCGTCCCAGCTCGCCAAGGAGCAAGGCACGGTTGAAGGAAGTGTTGGTGTGATTTCCTTGCTCTGTGAACCAGTCACTCTGCTTGTAGCACGTGACTTACTTAAAGTAGGAGACATCTGGGGAAGCACCCTGAGGTTGTTTCTGTATTTGGATTTTTATATTAGCATTTGGTTCTTGTGAAGTTTTGATTGGAATCACACTGAGTAACTGTGAACCTGGCTTATACTGGTAGAGCAGGAACTTTAGCTATTTTAAGGTTAAAATATATTAATATTTTTCTAGGTGTGCTCCCAAGTTCACAAATAATTTTAAATAGTCTTAAGGTAGGCAGAGCAGCAGAATGAAACCTGCCACTCTGGCCCAATACTRTTTTGGAGCTGATGACGCTGCAGAAGAGCCGTGATTTCACATCTGCTCTTTGAAATGAAACCAGGAACCCACTGGACAGACTAGGCCGAATATATGGCCGAGGCCTAAGCTGTGCTCATATCCTGTGCCTGTATCCCGTGATCACAAGATTAAGACACTGTTTGGCCTTCCAGTTCCACCCGTGGTTGCGYTGCGGGAGCCCTCTGCACCCCACCAAGGCGGGAGGGCCTCAGGCCGAGACCTTGGACCTCTCACACAGTGTCCGGGGCTGGGCTGGGCCCTCGCCCAAGGCAGTGAACTTTAACCACAGCTGCCAGTGAGCTGGGATAGTTTTATCACTAGATTAAGAGGTTTTGAGCAATTCTGTTCCTCCCTTCAGGCATTTTTCCTCAATAGGAGTACATAAAAAAGAAAGTAAAACAAAAAAATCCACAACTTTTTCCCAGGTTCTCCTGCATGATATTGAATACAAGTCAACACAAGCTGTAAGAACAAAATCTGGATTTTAAGATAGCCCATTAATCAATATTTCAGGAAATTTGGCCTATTTTTTCTTCTTTCTGTAGATACACAGGATTTTTCTTTTCCCCAGATAGGTAAAAATTATCAGGTGATTAATTACAGATGTGAATTCAGGAAGAAATTTCAACTTYATTTTTAAATAGAAAGAGGCGGGAAATAAGGTATCATGGAATAATAATAAATATTATTGAGCAATATTTTGAGTTTTATAATTAGAAAAGCTATTTATGTATGTTTTTAATACTATGAAGTTATTTTTTTAAAACATGATATAAATAAGATTATTTTGCTGCAATGAACTGCTTGGAAGTACCATGAAAAACTGCAGTGACACTGCGTCAAGTTAGGAAACATCAACTGCTTATACATTCAATAATTATTAATTTTTTTCTCCTGTGAAAAACATTTACTTGGCTAAGAAAGCTGCCTTTAATAACACTGACTTAAAACCTAGACCAAGCAAGGAGTCAATGTAGGAGAAAAATTAAGAAGCAGAGAATTGAATAGCCAGTAATGGGAAAAGAGGATAGGAAAGAGTCCTAAACAAAGTAAATTTCCAGGAAATTGGAAGGAGAAAAACAAGGAAATTTTGGAATAGAGAAGCGCAGTGAGACTGCCCTTCAACAGCAGCATAGGACAAGGTACAAGTAAAATAGAAGAAAGAAAAGCAGTATGGAAAGAGCAGTAGGAGAAAAACTGGTACAGAGAGGAATCAGAAAAGTGATATATGAGTGGCTGTGAAGAGACTATAGGGAATTACATTCTAACATTTAATATCAAATTTTATATACTGCTTGTTTTGTCTCCTGGAATAAACATTAGAAATGATGATAGTAATAGATAAACACTCTGCATTTTTTAAAAAGATSTATCTTTTTTTCATCTAAAATTAGATCTAGGAGCCAGGCAATGCTAGAGTCTACTTGTCTGCTAGAAATTTCTTTAATTTCAACGAGCAAAACACCATATTATTTCTCTCCTTATTAAATGCCTATATTCTTACAGTGCCTCAAAGGAAGGCAAAATGGCCATAATCCCATGGAGTGAAAGGATTTCCCAATCAATTTTCCAATAGGAAAATGTAGAACTATTATGATTCATGTATTCATACAGACCTCTAATTTGAGTCTTTTATGCTGGGACTTAATTTGATGCAACGATTCATGAGACATTTTCAATTGTAACTCCATCTTTTTTAAATATCTCATTTCTCTATCTTTCAGTTTTTGCTTATGAGTGAGAATATCGTGCTGTTTTTCCTTCTCCAAGGCACGTTTATTCAAATAGTCCTCCAGAGCTTCTCTATACAGATATACAGAGAATATACAGAGAATTTCAGCAATGATCATAGATGAATGCAAACAGGCACAATCATTTTATCAGATCTGAGCACTGTGTAATTATAGCTGAGCAGTAAGACAAACTTAGAAACTGCTGTCAGAAGTTACCTAAAAAATATTAGGTAAAATTTGGGTAACTTTGATCAATGACAATATTACCCCTGATTTCAATGAGGTGTCAGAATCTATGCTAACAATGCTAAAAAATTACAAAAGACATATTGTTACTTAAAGAAGAAGAAAACATATTTTTAATATGAGGACATAATCACATGTTTTCATCACTCAGACCTTTTGATTTGCAATATACCTATCCTTTAATAAAAAAAAATAAAGAYAATTTAAGGTATTGATGCAGATATGGTTACAGTGATACCTCTTTTGTAAAGAAGGAATCGTTTGCAGCTTGCAATGAAGCTATCAATTTATTTTACTTTACCGAGTATATGAAAGCCTGTAATTTCAAGGAAATACTGAAGAGAAGAATGGTCAGTTCCCACCAAAATTCAGAGGTATGTTGGTGCTGAACCTATGACTCCCATTTGAAAATCAGAATACTGACTTTTCTGCTTGAGTTAACTTTCTGAGGATTACACAGAGGGAAGTGCTTTTCACTGGAGAGGGAAATCCTCTGAGCAATTCCCCTTTTAGAGAAAAATCCTGAGACTTGCAGAATTTTATTAAACTCTTATGTTTTTTGATGTTCTTTTCAAGCCAGATCCTAGTTTCCAGTAATTCAGAAAACATTTCTGAACTCTAAAACAAGCCAGATATTTTCCAGTCTCCACTGGTTGCAGGATGAAACTCAAGAACACAAGCAGTGCAGACTTTTTATGAGAAAACATCTAGATATTTCAGACAGAGCAGTGTTTACTTGTACTGCATGGCTCAAACTTGCTATTCTAACCTGTCTGATAGGACTGCTGATTCATTCTCTCTGCTAATTTCTAGTAATTTAGTCAAAGTTAGGAATTCTCGTTCTTTGCTTTCGAGCAAAGCTCGTCTTCCATCCAATTCCTTCATTACATCTTCTTTTTCTTGCAAAACTGCTTCAATCCTTTTATCAATAGTTTTAAGGTCAGCATTTAACKCTTGTATCTGCTTATTGAGGGCTTCTTTCTTCTTCTCTGCATCCCTGGGGAGATACGTTAAAAAAAAAGAGCACAGCTTCACATTTCCATGCAAACACCTGAATAACAAAATATAATTTGCCAGCAAAACTATGTGAGCTGCACAGTGATCTACTGCATTATGTTCTAGAGCAGACTGCATACAGTGAAAACCTCTACAGATGAATACAAGTCAGAGCAATTAGAGCTCATTACATGACTAGAAAGGAGCTTAGGGCCACGACAGCATCTGAAAGAGTTCTAGTAATCCCACTGTAACACTTCCAAACACTGTGATGTGACACAAGTGGAAAACCTCAGGCAAATAGACCATTAGTAGCCATCTACACAATATTGTGCTCTTTTCCAGCTGTGTCTCTGTATCACTATACCAAAAATTTATTTTTATTATATGGTGATAGTGTACTAAACAGAGTATTTAGGAAGAAAAAAAATGGCTATATAAGTTTTAAAATGGAAAATTTCAACATAGATAACCAGTGACTCTATTACAAATAGGGACTGTAAGCAGGAGACACAAAAACTTCAGCGTAATTCTGTGCTAAAAAGACACAAAAATTTGTGTTCGTCCTGGATGGCACTTTTCCTGCTGTGCTATGCCAATGACCTGGCTGAAACTGTAAAATACGAATGTCGTTTTCTGCACACAGAAAGCAGCACATGTCACATGCAGCAGGATGAGAGAGAGCTCAGCTGCAGGCTGCAGAGATAGGAGACCTCAGCTCCTGCCTTGCATCTTCCCAATTGAAATGGGACACCCAGGAATTCTTATCAGGAGCAGCTAATGAGACAGCTCTGGCTAAGCAGCTGCTATGAGAGGCAGCCCAAGGGGATGTTTATTTAGCTCTGGCCAGCCTGCATTTGAGCTCCCAAAGCTGCTATAGTTTCCAAGAGGCCAACAGAGATAAACTGATACACAGTCACTGAGGATTGCAAACCCCACAGAGGACTAATTCCTGGATTACTCAGTGTGCATAACCATTTAAGCATTATTAGCCATTAAAAACATACTGGGCAGATCTGATACTTATTAATGGAGCATAGTGAGAGGATTACCAATTTTGACTAAGCTTTGTGCCAGATTTTTCTTTATGGCCTTAAATTGATTCTGTCTACTGTATTTTTCAGTAAAGCTACATATATTTTAAGGTGATTATAGACACTTTTTTTTTATTCTAATTTTAATCAAAAATTAACTGTCTCTATAACAAATGTATAAATATAAGTTACATATCTATGCAATTGTTTATTAAAAGCATACACTTTTTTGCGATTCATCTTCTCTGTTTCTTTTCCAAGTTGCACAGGAACGTCAGTGATCTGAATTAACTCATCCTAGCGACAGATGAGAAATGTTAGATTAGCAGCCTATACATCTGATGCGGTATCACAGAACTAGCATTTACATTAGACTGCTGGAAAAAAATGTACAAGAAATGTACATTCAAATGACTTGAGCTTGTCACAGAAACTTGTAGCTGTTATCCTTGTAATTAATCATTATGATAATTACCATAATATTATGCCTGCAAAACAAAAGTTATGGTTGATTATTATTATTATCTCCAATTATTATCTGTGTCATGTTAAAAAAAGGGCAAAGATCTGGATTTTTTTTCTTAATTCTCAGGACAAATCTGTATTAACTATGATGGGAGCATGAGTTAAATAGTGTAACACAGCATAAGCAACAAATATGCCATTATAGAAACTATTTAATATCAGAATCATGGTTTTTTTATTATTGTTTCTTAAGGACTAAGAGTGGAAATGGAACAGCAGCAGGTTTCATTATTACTGAAAATGACTAACATATAATGTAATGCCATGTAATGATTTGTGAGTGCAATGCCATGTAATGACAAACAACATTCAGAATATTCACTCTTTCCTGGGACAAATCCATATCATAAACACACACTATCATTTGCGTGTTACTTTCAAATTGGACTCCTTTTCCAGGAGCTTCCCCACTGCTTTCTTGTTTTTTGAAATCAACTTTTGCTTGGACGAAATGTCTTCCTTCATGGCATTAATTTCCGCTTTCCGTTGGACTGCTTCTTTGCGGAGCTCATCACAGTTTTCTTTCAATTGTTTAATTTTCTTATCAGCTTCCTTCAAAATTAAATCAAAGATCAGATGGTTATTATTGTCCCTTTTACAGACACAGAATATAACAACAATCATTCACACTGAGTAACCATAACATTTTTACCATGAGGTATAAAATATAATTTATTGCTAGGCTTGTATTTATTCTATGAATAATTAATAGAATTTTATTTCCAACAAAACCACACATTCATCAAGACTTGACTGCAAATGCATTTTGCACATTTGTATCTTGATACCAAAAACTTGCTGCCAGCTCTACGTGCAGTACAACTTTGCTGAATGCAGTAAACCAAAAGAGAGAAAACCAAAGACTATTCAGATCTTTTATGCATCAGTTATTCAGCACTTACTTTAGAGTTATTGAACCTGAATGACATCACATAGTCTCTTCTGTAAAAGCTACCTCAGTTTTTCTATGTATTCTAGATTTTTAGAAACCCTAGATTTACAGAGTGGGAAAATATTTTCATTCCTATTTAGATGAAAAGCTGTTTTAACTTTTATATACTAGCTAGCAGGACATAAAAAATGGCTTTTCTTGTGGTTCATACTYACACTGTGCTTTGGAATTCTTTCATATTCACTTTCCAGCAATCTTTTCTCTTCTTGCAAACTACAGGAAAATCACAACAGAGCTAAATACATTAGTACTATACTATCAATAGAAACAAAAAAAGAAAGAAATCTATCTTATGTAACAATAATACGTACAGTAAAATATCATGTAGGTGCCTAAAGTTCTCAAAGACTTATTGACTTAATGTACACATGCAAATTTATTCTACAGTGCACACATCTGAACTTTCAGCCTGACACTTTGCAGTTTTACCACCTCCTCTAGAGAGGTATTTATGTCACTGTAGCTCTTGGGTTTACACTCATGAGGTATAAGGAATCAGAGGGCACGCTCAGGTCCTCTCCACCTCAGAACACAATTTCTTTTATCTGTAACTGAGGCAGGAGATAGGAGGAGGTGGGCTGCAAATAGCCACAAAGAGAGCCCAYATCAACCAGCTGCTGGTAAGAAACTTTCCTCTTCCTTTTAGTGATTGATAGTTCACACCATGAAAAAACATATGGGAAGGTCCTCAAACTGAAACAGGCTCCTCTGAAAAACATTCTTGAAACATAACAGGGAATATAGACGGAGGCAATTGGGTATAATAGAAAATTAAATTGAATGACCACAGGTGATCTTATCCTATATCTGAAAACAAGTTGCAATGTCATTTCAGGCAATTTTAAAGAAAGATGTCAAAGGCTGGCGAAAGTTGAAAAGGCAAGAGAAGTCTCTTAGATCTTCTAGGTATATTTAAATAATGCTGCCCTGAATAGATTAAGGACTAACTGCTGAGCCGTTCAGTAGAGGTTCAGCTAACAGAAGCTGAACCACCAAGCTCACTGGACTTACAGTAAGAGTTTCTTGGTCTTGAGACTCTGAAATTCAGATGACTGTGGGGAAACAGGAAAGTCCTTGAGATGGATGAAGGCAACTCAGAGGTTGGCATTTTAGTGGTGGGTAAGTAAACACTGCCAAAGATCAAACATCAGCCTTGGCATCTCTGGAGAAAGCCAATACTTCCCTGTGCATCCATTGAGCAACTCYGAACCTACATGGGACATCTGTCTCCAGCAATTTCCATCTTGGTGCAAATGGACTGAACTTGTTGTACTACTGACTGGGAAACCATCAGGGGGATCTCCCAAGATTTTCAGCACCTATGATGACACTTTTTGAGACTCAAGCTATAAATGACTGAAGATTACAACTGAGGAATACGTGGGATACCCAAATCMTGCTTTGCAGATATAGCATTAAATTCCTCTTTGTGATTCCAGAGGATGTGTTGGTCACACCTCTTAGGAGCTCAAGGTGTTCTGTTAGAAGCTGCTATGCGACTCCTCAAATTAGAGTATTCAGAGGAGGGAAGGGGCTTCTTGAAACGGTTGTGTCATTTGAAGCCAGTTCTGGGGTAGTCCCATCYACACAAAGCAGTCACTAGAGCTGCTTCAGAATGAGGTTGTTACAGAAGAGATGCACCTGAGCAGTATTTCCTTTTTTCGCTGTCACCTGCCAGGAACAGCTTATGTCTTTGTATGGTGAGTTCAGGAGGCTTCAGAAGGAAGTGGTCATAGGAAGAGAGAGATGAGATTCCTAGTAGCTGTTCTTGTGGAGGATCCTCCCTTGGATCCTGTGCATAGTTCTCTATCATTAATTCATTTAAAGTATTTTTTCTTTCCCAATAAATTGTTTCTCATTTTTTGGTCCTCCAATAAAAAGGAAATAGCTTAAATGTGGAAGGTTTAGGTGATATCTTTCCAGCTAGTCAAGAAAAGAAAATGGTCAAAAAGCAGAAGAACTGGGTTGATAGTGTTGCAATCCAAACAAATTCTTAAGAACAAGCTCTGACTCAGACAACCAGCAAAGAGGAAATAAAGGCACAGGGTAGATTTTGTTGATTCACAGCATGTGCAAGTATCTGGATGGGCAGAGAACAAGTTTGCCTCTACAGGGACTCCTAAAACTAAAAACTGCTTTGGATGCCAGAGTACTTGAACATCCACAGAGCGAATGAGTTCAGAAAACCTCTCCAAGAAAGATGAATGTAGACAAGTCTTCCCCCTAGACTGCTAATATAGACTATAAAAGAAAGCTCCACCACAAAATCTAGGACATTTCTTCTTTGCTGCAACGGGGCTCCCGAACTGCTCCTTGTTCTGTCCCCTGTTGAGAGCTGACAAGAGCACAGGATGGACCTGTACCGAACACGGCTCCTCGTGCTCTGTGACAGCAGCTTTGTTCTGCTCCTCTGCATTGTGTCCAGACATCATAACCATGGTCTTGAACATCACGCTGGCCAAACACCATGTTTTCACTTGCCAACAGGTTGTCTAAGTGTACRAAGAAGCGAAAATGGACAATTCACAATCCAAAGGCATTTCAGCAAGGTTCCTAGTAGGGCTCCCGGGGACAGGCACSATCACACTAATTATAATGAACAACCACGTGGAACAAATACCCATAATTGCTTGACTGCCACAAAACCTGATTAAATAAGTGTTGCCCAGACTGATTAAAGGGATCCCGCATTGCTCCTCCCAGCCTGTGCTGTCCCGGCTTTAATACCATGCCAGACAAGCAAAGGAGCAATGTTAAAAGTGGTGAGGGAGACCCAAGTTGACCCTGTTTTCCTTCTGTTGCATTCCTCCCCAAGAGGACACATTCCTGGGGAGCCATTCCAGCTCCACACCAAAGGCTCTGCCATGCAAAAAACAGGACGATTTGAACACGTAATTTTCTGTGACATAAATGAAGGGAACAGCAAACTGCAGGCACCCAACWACCTTCCCTGCACACTTGGCAGGCCAACTACTTTCACACAAAAAACCAACACAGGGTTARAGACAAAATAATAAGAGATTATCTTTTAGAACAGTCACATGTAATAGTTTGAAAAAATATAAATTAAAATAATTTGCTACATTAATTTTGCATACTTAGCATTGGTTTTCATGGTTTGCTTTTTATAGTTTGCTTTGGTTAAACTCGTGATTTCTCCCTGACATTATTTGTTGCAATGTTGCGCTCTAATAATGGCTTTCATTGGAAGTCCTTTAGAAAAAATAACTTCAAAAAATTAGTGTTGAAAGGCATCAAGCGAAAATTTCCAGTTTGAACAAAAGGCAGGTGCTAGACCACAAAGCTGTTTGTGTGCTCTATTTAACTGCTATTGATGGCATTTTTGCTACCTTAGTTAGGCTATGGCTTCTTCAAGTGTTGTGAATCAGTTTAACAGATTAACAGCATAAATAATGAAAGAAGGGACTAAAATCTTCAGATTAAGCATTCACTTTTGAGAATGTCTTTCATGTTCCTGTACTTATTTTCAGGAAGCTTAACAGCAGCACTGAACATGCAAAGCTAGCATGGATGTACATGTAATGAGTTAAAAAAAGCCCTTGGAAATCTGGACCATTAATGAAAACACATTCCAGACTTTTCCCTGAGAGATGTCTACAGCTGCAAACGGCCACAGAAACACAAAAAAATTAGTCGGAAAGATTAAGAAATTTAGTTGCAGTTGTCAACAGAGCTCCATTTCAGTTCCTCAGTTAACAAAATAGGCAGAATTATTGTTATTATCATGAGTCCTATCATGCAGTAAAATAAAGCACACAGCTGAGGTTGTTTGGCAGTGCTCAGAAGGTGCTCACAGCTAAAATGAGCAGCCGTGAGCAGAAGACATCACAGCTGAGAACTTGCCAGCCTCAGACTCCCATAGGGCCCTTGACTGTGCCTGGTGTGTGCTGGAGAAGCAGTCACAAGACTGGTTCATGAGGCTTCACTGCTTTAATGCCTTCAACTGGAACTCAATTTTACCTCGGACTTGTAATTCTTCACTGAAAAAATAAAAAGTTACCTTTTCACTTCTTAATTACTGGGTGACTAATGCTGAAATAATTGCAAAAGTTGAAATCATTTTCCAGATTTGCAATGCTTGTACAAGGACAAGCTTGGTTTTGCAATGCTGGCTTGCAGGGAACGCTGCTTTAGCGAATAGCCATTTTRCTACCTGTAGAAATCTCTGTTAGGCCTGCAGATTTACCCTAGGTTTTAATTTTTTTTTCCAAGAATCATACACCTTTAACCTCACAAAGTGTTGTACATCATTTGATTTTAAATTAATTGATTATTTTTTAAAATGTGGGTGTTGGATGACAAGTTCCATCATTACTGATGCCATGGTCTAAATAAACAAAAGCAGCCCTTTCTCATTTTTGGTCTCACAAACCAGAACTCTAAATCACACACAGATGACAGAAGGAAAAGTTTCACAGAATCCCAGAATGGTTGAGGTTGGAAGGGACCCCTAGAGCTCATCCAGTCCAACTCCCTGCTCCAGCAGGGACACCCAGAGCACGGGGCACAGGGCGGCATCCAGGCGCCTTTGGAAGATCTCCAGAGAAGGAGACTCCACAGCCTCCCTGGGCAGCCTGKGCCAGGGCTCTGGCACCCTCACACCAAACAAGTTCTTCCTCACATGCASATGGAGCTGCCTGGGTTTCARCTTGGACCCACTGCCCCTTGTCCTGTCACTGGCCACCACTGAGAAGAGTTTGGCCCTCAAAATTCCTTAAAGTAGAATTTAAAGTTTCCTTAAACTAGAACTTGCTGATCATTGCTGACCATTCTGATCTTTTTTTTTTTTTTTTTTGTTCCTGTGCTAATCTGGTATTTTAATTTATGTTCTTATTTATATGAAGGAACTCCACAGGTTTGAATGCAGTTCCACCAGAACCAAACTGGGATCGCTATCTTGAAGTGTTATACTTGCCTAACATTTGTTGAGACATAGAATAGTCCTGGGGTAAGCTCTGATTTTGGAGTAGGGGGATCCACCTCCTTCAGGACTTTATGATTTCCATGGAATCTTTCTAGCTCTTGTCCCTCTCCTGTGCTAAACACGCAAGCAGTCACTCCAGGAACCATCCCAGCACAGCAGTCCATGGGATGGGAAAGCTAAACTGGAAGGGGAAGCACACGCTGGTGTGAGAGGATTCAGCACCCACAGAGCCACCCACAGAGCCAACCTCCCCCTGCTAAAATGCCCCAGAGCTGCTCCTGAGCACCCCGAGCTGGCTCGGAAGAAAGGCCTAGAACTTCTCTGCTGGCTCTACCATCCTGCAAGCCAGACAAATTTACTCTTGGAATGTTGAATACTTATTGAAGCAATAAAAAATTAAAATACTTGATGAAATATCACCTTCAGCTGTTGAAAAGTGYGTTGAAAAGTGCGTCCGGTCTGGGGGGAGAAACAAAAAAAGTTCTTGAAAGAAGCAAGCAAATAAGAAGTGAAAGAGGGAAGAGAGAATATAAAATACTAAGTGACTCTGAGACAAAAAAAAAAAAAAGGCAATGTTGTGGGAGTGCTATATGGCTCTTCAAGAAAGAAAAAGGCAGGTTTATTGTTGTCAGATATGAATCTGAGGCTAAAAAGGGGTATTAAACCCATTTAGCTATCGGACACCATCTCTCGCTTCCATCTCCAGAGTATTTCCAAGCAGAGTAGATCTCAGTCGATATTCCTAAAGCAATAATAATAATAATAATAGTAAAGCAATAGAGAAGAATGGATAATTCCTTCAAACCTTTTTCCCTGCTATGTTCCCTGCTTGCTAAGCACATAGAGATAAATAACYGATATGTTTGTTTTCGGACTAAACAGCCATTACTCATAATTCCCAAATAGAAGTTTCCTTGCAAGTGCCAAGCACAGCTGGACACAGTTGCACACCAAGGAAAGCTGCTCCAGAGAGATCCAGGCCAAGAACCATGTGATTCTACCCTTCTGAGAAAGGCAAGAGACCAGGCAGTCCCTCGGTGGCAAACGTGCAGTCTCTTACACAGTGCAGTCTCTCTTACATTTGCTGGGCACAGCTCTATTCTGCCCACGCCATCAGACCCATCCCTTCCTTACAAACGAGTATTCACATCTGTTCCCTGTTTACTTCATAGCTCATCTCTCCTTGCCCCTCTTAGACTTCCTCACTCCTTTGCCACATGTATATGTATTCTACCAGTCCTATACATTGGTACTGGATCCATTGGTATTGGATGGTGACATCAACAGCAGCATCGCTCTGACTTCTCCTCCAGTGAACAAAT
Organism: Nothoprocta perdicaria; assembly: GCF_003342845.1. NCBI lineage: Eukaryota > Metazoa > Chordata > Aves > Tinamiformes > Tinamidae > Nothoprocta > Nothoprocta perdicaria. Next base: position 3,666,944 of record NW_020455688.1, on the reverse strand, counting down.
CCATACATAAGCTGGGAATATCCTCTTGCTTCCCCATTGGCATAAGATCCAATACTACAGTTCCAAACAAGTTGCTGGGAAGTAAGCCGAGCTTCTTCCATTTAGGCAGTAGATAGGATATGACAGAGACCTACCAAAAGGTCCTGGAGCAGGGAAGGTGAACAGGGGATCCACTGTTCACTCCCTCATCCAGCACAAGAGCAACAGGGCATGAAAAGAGGCTGGTGGGAGTCAGGTTCAGAACGAAGCAGAGGGGACCCTTCTTGTAGAGCGAAGCTTTGGGACTTGTTGCACATGATGTTGCAAACACCAGAGTCTAAATGAGCTCAGGAGGAAGAGGAGGAGTTCAAGGGAGAGGGATCAAATGAGGTTTATTAAACACAGTGTTGTATTTGGCTCACAAAATCCCTGCGTTGCAAATGGGCTGTGCTTTGGTGACTCTTAAATACTGAGACATATTAACTTCTGGCCTGTCTGTGCAGCTAGGTTTTTTTGATCTTCTACAGTGCATAGGACCAAAGAGAACGTTTTTTCAGAGTGCAATGGTGTCTTTTTAAATTACTAGATAGTATATATATTTCATATATAAGAATGGATGGAGAAAAGCTGAGGTGCTCCTCCAGGTGAGGTGCTCCTCCAGGTGAGGAGCAACTTCTTTACTGTTAGGGTAACAGAGCAGTGGAACAGGCTGCCCAGGGAGGTTGTGGAGTCTCCTACTCTGGAGGTCTTCAAAACCTGCCTGGATGCCGCCCTGTGCCACATGCTCTAGGTGTGCCTGCTTGAGCAGGAAGGTTGGACTAGATGATCTCTAGAGGTCCCTTCCAACCTTAAATATTCTGTGAATCTGTGAATCTGTGAAAATGTGCAAAGTTAATTGAAACCGTATCTAAACTGTGTTTCCGTAGGTCATAGAAATCTCCCTTTGGTTAAAGGAAGAAAATAGAGTATGAGTTAATATCTCTTGAAAGCACATATAAAACCCCATCATTCGGGGAAAAATAATGCTAAAATAATCACAAGTATTTGTAATATATTAAAAGAAATAGGCAAAAAATGCGTTATTTTGCAGAGTACATTTCCTGATTTCTTGTAAATTTTGATAAATTCTGTATCTAGCAATTATTTCAGGAAACTCATGCTGCCTAGTTATCTCATAGCAAGTAATGTTTTCCAGATGATATCCATGTTTCTCCATTTCTCCCACTCCCTATTTGCTTCTTTCTCAAGTTTCTTTTTCTCTTAGAGCAAACATCTGGCTCTAAAACCCCGAGAAAGAACTGCCAGAAATAGCGTCTCTAAGCAGCTCTTCCAGGGCTCCTGCTCTCCTTGTAGAAAAATAGCTTTAACTGCTGAGCTGCTGACATTATTTATTTGGATTTATATACCAATGGACAGCCTGAAGATGGATAAAAACAGCAAGCATTCCCTAAAATGAAAAGGTAGGTTCATTTCCATAGGCATATCTTTTTTTTTTTTTTTAAATGCAGTACTTCTTTTTTAAATTTTCCTATAAAATTTTAAACAYATCACACATATATACACAGATACTTAAAATACATCCAATATCAAGCATACTCTTCTCTGTTAGCCTTTTATAGAAATGGCACAGCATACGACTGTTTCACTACCTCATTTTTCAGATATGAGTATACAAATGCTGCTCCCTCGTTAAGCACCTGATTACAGGAAGTTGATCAATGTATATTTTTGATGTTGAAGATAGTGCTGTCTTTAGTTATGCTATTACCGCAATAAAATCCCTGTCACTAGGTCTTGGAGCCACTTTATTCATTTGGACCAAAGGTGTGTGAGGCCAGAATCTTTCCCATTCAATTTGCCTACCTAAACATTAACATGAAACGTAGTAGAAGCTACACAGCATTTCAGAGAACACCTCAGTCCCTCTATATTTAAAATGATCTAAACTACAACTTTATTCATCACTGAAATGTTGCTCTTTGTAGGGAAGGTTTGTGGCAGTGTGCTTTACAATAGGCATCAACACATATATCCATGTAAGATATAGAGAAAACTGGGCTATATTCTATGTCATTATCTTTCCAGAGAAGCTATGGCAAAATAAACAGAATTTGACYGTCATCACCTACCATTCCACCTTGGACTGAATTATATACTCTCTTTCTTTAATAGCACTGCACTCGTTTTGGTACTTCAGAAGCTGCTGCCTCATTCGGGAAGCTTCACTGGAAGATTCTTCAGGGAACTGTTCCGCTTTTTCTAGCTCACGCTGCTGCTGTTCCAGTTCCACACTAAGATGTTTGGCTTCCTGCAAAAGCTGAATCTCAGATTCCTGTAAACTACATTAAACAGAAACATTCAGAACTAGGCAGTAAGAGGCACAAGACAAAAGTTTCATATTTTACTATACTATTTTATATACAGTTTGAAGACCAGACTTGATAAAATAGTCTGACCAGCTAACCCTGCTCTGAACAAGAGKTTGGACTAGATACCTCCTGAGGTCTTTTCCAACCTGAATCATCCTTTGATCCTATGAGAACAGTAGAGTCTGCTATTTATTTATTAATTTGTATGTCTAGAATTCAGGTGGGATTCATCTCATCTAGCTTTAATCAGACAAGAGAGGGATAAAAGACCAACTTTTTTTATCCAGCACCTCCTGGAAGCAGAGGTGGGTAATATATTTTATTCTACATCAGAGATGCCTAAAGGCTGGTTTCAGGTTGTCACTCAATTCATGTAGGCTACATGCCAGATATTCCCAGTGACTGAATGAACGAACACAATCAGTATTTCACTTCCTACCTTCAGTAAGCACAAAGCAAAGATCTGGCATCTCTTGTTGCTCAACACGTGAAAAAAAAAGGCTCCCTCACTCATTCATGATCTTTTGTGGCAGAGGAAACAGATAAATGTGGAGATGAAAGCCAGTACTAGGGCTAAAATATCAAACAATTAGTATCAACAGCAAARTTCCCATTCAGTAAATGCTGCATCCTCCTGCCTCCTGGCTGAGATTTACTGCCCYCCGAGAAACAAAGACTTATCTGAAATTTAGAAAGTTTATTACTAAAATTACATTTTAGTCCAAAGGTGCAATTGCTTTTTGGGATAATATATCTCAGTTAGCTCTAAATCAGTGTAGGGACCAATAACAGGGAAGTATTCAAGGGTACAAGGCCATGTCTGGGCTTTAAAATACTCTTAAGTTCTTAGTAAATATCTGAACACCTGCCTAGCTCTGMATTGCATGTTGCTATTAGCATCTTGTTGCTGTTATGAGCATCTCAAGCAGTTCATTTAATGATACATAAGCTGCAACTACATTTATGGAYTGTTGTGGAAACATAAAACTTAAAGAACTGACCAGCTTCCTGCTCTCACTTGCATCTCCAAAGCCCCTCACAGAAACAGAAACAATGAACTGAAATATTCTGCTAATGTCAGAAGATGTTTTTCATACTTAGGAGCTTATATTGGGATATTTCCATAACAAATCTTTGAATATGACTGTTGTTGAATATATTGCATATTTTGGGAGAGCCATAAAGTGAATTACAGCATGAAAATTAATGTACGAGGCATAACATACAACCCTAGTTTTTATGATATAGACCATAGTGCATCCTTTCTGAACATGACCTATATTATAAGTTTTGTAAAACGTTATACTGAAATTAGACTCAAAAGATGTGGAAGAGTAAAGAGCTCCCTTAGCTGCTCTCTCTTACTTAAAATATAATGCAATGTGGTATTTATAGAAGCCCATATTAAGGATCCCTATATCAAATTTTAGCTCAAAGATGACATTTGTGGATATATTATAAGCTTAGCAACAACCTAGTGCATAAAAATTACTTATCTTGCCAAAGGACAGGAGTTCAAATGAGATGGTAACTATAAAACACAAACCATAAACTGACTACACTGCACAAATATAACTGAAACAACAGAGCAGAAAAAGTTTTGTTTTGTGTAACGTTTCTCCTCAGATAACCACTTCCTTTWTTAAGCCAGAAAATAAGAAAACCACATACTTCAACAGGAAACAAAAGAGTGTCTTTATCACGAACAAATAACATAATGTGTTGCTATAGATACATCTTAACTTTTGAATGATAGAATAAGTTGAGAAGCCTTTATTATATAGTAGTTAAAAATTATGAAAGTCCTATGGAATGTATACTGCTTTGGGAGAAGATATAAATGATTGCAGCAATATGCACTTATTTAAAACCATAAATCATAGCTAGAGCTGTATTTTTTCAAGATAATAAAAAGATAAAAGATAGAAAAAGAYAGAAATAAGAATTAAGTGCTGGAAGTAGGCTAGATCTTGTCCACCTTAGTTGCCAATAGGTTTTTATGTTAAAGGGTCTTGAATGCATGTGAAGACTACTGAAAACACTGAGGAAATAACTCTATTTTGTGTTTCCTGTTCTTCAGAATGACTTCTTCTGAGTTTGGGCAAGGTTTAATTTCAGTTAACTTGAAACAGCAGTATGAACATAGATGAATGTATCACCAGGACAGGGCTCTTTCTTGGGAGCTGAATTGGCTTAGATATATCATTTTCAATTTGCTTCCAGAAGTATTTACCATGCATTWGCCTGAATAAGTCACAGGCCCTTCTACACAAGCAGATTTGCAGAAATTTTATAATTTACTGCAATTTAGAAGAAAGAAATTAGAAGATTCTGTCAGCCTTAAGAAAAATTGTGTTCTCAGGACTTGGGCAACCCCTTTCAAATTGCTTTCCATTCCTTATGACTTTCCACTGTTCAGACTGCTAAAACCAAATTTCAGCATAACTCAATTAAGCAAATATGACTTAGGAAATATGAATTAGTTTTAGGTTCCTTAAATTAGCCCTCGGTTTCAATGACAGAAGATCTCTCATAAGCAGAACTGTGAGAATAGTTTTGAAGTGGACTGTCAAGGAAATTGTGCAAAAACCCTGGTGAACATGACGAAACACGTTACAGAACTTTTATAAGAGTATTGTGATGTTGATTGTACTGATGACTATATCGCAGATAGCATCAAAATTATTTGCACAGACACTCCTTTAGTACTGCTATATTTACAGTACTGTGCAAATARTGACACACGGCTCAGCCTGGCACTACCTATCCCTGCCTCTTCCTCTCGCTCCACACATCCCATCCCTCCTGCTCCCAYCTGGCATGAAGCTGCCCACTGGTTTTCGCCCTCCCTTCTGCCCTATCCTCTCCTGCAGCAAGATGTCAAAGCAGGGCAGACTCACAGCTATTCTACTGAATTTCAGGTTTTGCTTTATATTTTGAAAGAGAAGGATATAACCTTCTAAATTTGTTAGCAGTCCTGTCTAACCTGACTGTGAACGTTCTCGGAGGATAAAATTCACACCTAAGTAGATGTGGAAGAGTCTCATTTCTCTTCTTAGTCTCTCTTCCCTTCTTACCTTCTTCAAAAACTATTATATTAGCTCTGCAGTTCACAGTCTTTCTATATAATTCTAGCTACATGCTCTGCAAATAGTTTTTTTCTCTATTTTAAACTTGCATATTGTGTATTTTAGTTTGTGCTTTTTTCCATTGCCAGTGTTACAATGTTAATATTAAAAACAAAGATGCTGCTCAAACAAAGAGTGTTTCAGTTTTCAGTTACCTTGAATCTTCCTATTAAACAAAAATGTTTTTCACCCTTGTGTTCTTGCTTCCCCTTTAACAACCCTCACTGTAAAAAAGCCTTAAGTGATAATCAGGCCTCAGCAGTAGGGAAAATAAATATGCAGTGTTTTGGCTAATGAAACAAAATCTACAATTGAGTTATGGCAGAGGATAAGCTGTGAAATCTAATATATGCAATAAGGCAAGGATAGATGCTCTAGAACTCTGTAAATATTGTACCTTATCACAGTCTTGTGCAGCAGGGCGTACTTTGTCTTCAGCTCAGCTACTCTGCTGCCTGGGAGTTTTCCAGAAGAAAATAGCTAGGGAAGGGAAACAGACAATTATAAAATCTATTAAGCATTAACAAAAAGAAAAATTTTGCCAACTATTGTTGGCAGCCTCTTGGTTTATTCAGGTTGTGATGGCACAACAAATGGAATAAACAGATGAAAAATGCTTCTTCTCCATAAAAATTTAAAGCATAAACAAAGCAGCATGAAGACTGTATCTATCATAACTACAGTATTGCCTGCATGCCTATCTCTTTTCTGATCTAAGTGTATCTATTTTTGTAGCCCTGAGAAAAGGAAAGCAGATCTGTCTTTCATTTGTTTGTAAGAGATTAGAGATAAACAGCTCTCTAATATTTATTTTGGCATGGTTTATGAGACAAAGATACTGCTCAATTAAGCTTGCATAACTAACTAGCTCCRCTGCTAGACAGCAAATATTTCCCTTTTTAAGCCTACTCCTTGGCCTCACATTGAGGTGTATTTTCTGTTATTGGAGTGGTTCCTCACTGCTGTTCCTCCTCTTGACTGTACCTGTAAGTTCTGCATTCTCTTGCTGTTTGGCTTCTCTCAGCTCATGAGGCCACGTCTGACTGTTCCTGCAGAAATAAATGTACTTGGCGTTGAAGCTGGGTGCTTTATATCCATAAACCTTGAAGACATTGCACATGTCAGCCTCTGGCTTCGATTCAGAGTTAAGAGCCCCACGTCAATGGGGCTGGACCCACACAGAGGCCCAGCTCCGGGACCACAGAAGAGCAACTGTGTGGAATGGAGAGCGTGCCCAGCATGCCAAAAGGGGACAAGACTTCAGTGAAAACTATCATCACAAGACTGTTATYACCCGTTTAGCTGGAGAGCTGACAGACAGTCACTGCCAGGCTACCCTCAGCCCGGGTTCTGTTTCTAAATCCAAGCACATTGCTTGTTCTGAGACTCCTGGGAAGCGGGAAGGACAAGAAGGGAAGGAAAGAGGCTTCAGTCTAAGGGGAAGTAGCTAATTGTGGGAGGGGAGGATTGTAGAAGGAAGGAAAAGCTTGAACCGACTGCAGAAAAGAATGTGTCTGTGGGGATAAGCCCAGATGAAGGATGATGCCTAAGATTATTATAGAAACACACTGCTTTTACTGCCCGAAAGTGYCCCCAGCAATTCACTTCATGCCTACAGCAGAGATGGCTGCTATTCCTGGCCTGCACATCTCTATCATGCAGGTGAAGAGCAGATTTCCAGGCTCTGAATACGCTGACTATGGATCACAGAAATTAGGGACAGCACTGGACTGACAACAGGCACCCAGTCAGGCACTGGAGGGATGGTTGTGTGGAGTGGGAGCACTAGCTCTTTGCAAAACACGCTGCAGATGGGCAGCAGCCTCGTGCTGTCAGATATGCTCTTGAACRGATGGCACAGAGCACACGGGCCCTGAGGGTTCCCAAAGGCTGGGCCAAGAAGCCAACATTTTTCTAGCGAGGATGACTTTGGTTCCCATCTGATATTTAGAATGGAATTAGGGTCAAGAAAGAACCTGTCACCCCCTCTGCTACAGTCCTGAAGTAAAATTGCTCTTGTGCTGCACGTGTCCTGCAGCTCAAGGGCCACAGTGTGAGCAGGCCACAGGGACAGGAGACAAGAGAGTGGATGGACACCCTGAGCCAACCTACCGTGATGGGCTACAGAAACAAGCACAGGAGTTAGGAAAGGGTTGTTTCCACCTGTAGGTGGATGGCACTAACTTAACCAGGGATGAGCTAAGATCTAAAATGCTTAAGCCCAAGATTAAGCATACAATCACTGAAGACAGTACAGGCACTGTCCCTCAATGCGCCACCATTGCACTAAGGCAGCCCTAATGCTCTAATCTGTCAAGGAATGAATTTTTCGCTGTTTCCAACAGGAAGCAGCTTGGTCTCAACTAACTTTTCTGAGAATGCTCCTCCCCAAATTTTTCTCTTTCTCAAGAAATGTATTTTCTCTCTTAAAGCTGAATCCTCATCCTTTGAGTGTGAATTAAAATTACTGTATATCTCACTGTTTTCCAGCACTGCACTTACCCAAGACTGGATGAACCCAGTGAGCAAGACAAACACGGGTTTAACTTCAGTTGAAAATGACCTTGGATTATGGCAACATTCATATTTAAAGTATAGCAACTATTCTAAAAAAATCTTCCTGTGTAGCTGCGGAACTATATAGGAAACAATAAGCAAAACTGTATTTCCTCAGAATATCTTACTATTTATTCCGCAGTATGCAAACAAAATCCACTGTAAGCACAGACTCATTCRATTAGTGGCAATTTGGCCCACCTGCCTCTCATATATTTCTTGGTTTATAAAAAAGAGCACACTTTAGGGAGCAGAACAATAGCAGGTACTAGATCTCCTTTTAGCCATCAGGATAGCATTTGGAGGATTGTTATCTAAGGGCAAAAGTCCAGAACAAACTTCTAGTCATGGGAATAATTCTTCAGTTATATAAACCGATGTAAACACTTGCAAGAGTGAACATTATTACTTCACTAATGGCTTGAAATACTGAGTGCATCCTTCAAATTAAAATATAAAGCAATTATGTTTAGCTCTTTTGTTTACGTCCATTTGGCTTTGGAAGAAGTTGTTGGAATCAAAAAGGAAATCACGCCACTAGTTTTATGTGTCTGTGCTTACAGTGGGTTTTGTCCTGAATGGTGGATAAGATATAATGGGTATTCTGGCACTATTTAGCTATTAACAAACTCTAGTATAGCCAGTACAACTGCTAGCAGGAAAAGAAAAGAAAAAAAAGATGACTTTGAGTAATTTAGGTGAAATTTAAGGCTCTGAACTGATTAGTCAGTCTATGATTAACAAATACACTGTAGAATAAACACAGAATAATTGTCATAAAAAGAAAACAGCTTTAGCTCTCTCATCTTCTACTAATTTGTACTAGACATGTTACTTACCTCTGCATAAAATTGAAAGAAAAACTATTTGAACTTTGCAGATTACACAATTAGTATGGAATTGTAAAAATAATAAAGAAAAAGATCATATACTGATGCATATATGTCAATATAAAATAACTTTGTGATATCTTGGAAGAAATAATAGTTTGTGAAAGACACATTTTCTTAGGTGAATGTCACTTCTTTTGGCGAAGGAGAAACATATCCTTGGATACCCTGTTTTCTGGACTTTAACCCCAAATATTGACGAGTCTTGAAAAACCCTATTTTGACTTTTAATTTTGGGTGAATGGTCCTCCTTCCACTGGCCCACAGACATATTCTATTCTGTAATCAGGAAAATGGGTGATATTTCTAATAAGACCTATAAAGCAGCAGTGTATAATATTAACTTCTTAGGACAGAGGGGTTACACTGGTATAAACAATGAAACAATCTGTTGGGATTATTATATTGAGATTCTGGGACTATTGAGATTCTGGATGCGACTTTCCTCTCTAAATTGTGGCTTTTACATTTGGATCTCATACTTGGCAGAGAAGCAGGTGCCACACTACAAATCTGCTACACAGATTTATTTCTCAAGCACAACATTAGCTTTTTCTTTTTCTTTTTCTTTTTTTTCTTTTTTTTTTTTTAATACTACAAGCTAAATTGGAACTGGAATTCATAAATATTTCTCTTTACCTCTGTTCCTGGATGTTTGCAATAGATGAAACATATTTTCCTTTGCTATTTGGTCTAATTTGAATTATGTTMATCTTCAGCAACATATAAGCGTACTTTAAACAGAAGATAAGTAACAAAGTTCATTCTTCGTTACTTATTGCCATTCAGAACTCTTTCTTGCCTTCTTCCTTTAATTTATGGAGCTCTTTCCCAGCTATGTTATGGTGAAAATTGCAGACTGCTAACATGAGTTAAATATATAGAGGTTTAAATACACAAATATAYATAAATTTCCAGTATACACACACTTTTCTTAATCTATATGTACAGATTCTAAAGGTCTTAGTCCTTGTCATTTACCAATAAAAACTATGATGAGTCTGATCATTGCAATCRTGGTGCAAATACAGGTGAGTGCAGAAGCTGCTATTCACCAGCAGGAATAAAAACTGGATCTGATTTGGATCTGATTATCGCAGTTCTGTAAAAATGTTTGTCTATTCTATCTAGCAGTGATTAAACAAAATCAATACTATTTCAATAATGTTTAATAATATCCATGCTATTTTAATAATATAACAAAAATCATATAACAGACATTACTACAGCCATATTTTAAATTGCAGCACAATACAAGTTAATTCAAAAGACCAGTTGAAATGAAGTCAATATTCACTTCATTTTCACCTGGTTAGGCRAATTTTCGAATACTCCAAAGCAAGTTTCATTTTGGAGGCATTTTCTTTTTAGTTTAGTTTAGTGCATGCTGCTAAAATGTGTATCAGAATGCAGACTTTCTACAAAGACATTAGGGACTGTCATAACTCATCCTGAGAGCAAATAAAAGTTAAAACTTAGCTTAAGTTAGTGATAATCCACCCCACAAGCTTAAAAACCACGATGACATTACAGTAACTTTAAAAGGCTAGCAGCCTACTCCTGAAAGCTGCTTTAATACCCACCTAGGAACATAAATTTTAACATAAGAAGGCTTAATGGAAATTCTGAATCATCTGACTGCATCCTAATGAATGTCCATAAAATCACAGTCCCCAGAGATAAAAAAAAGCCACTGTGACTGAACTGAGGTATAACAGCAATAAAAAGCAATCTCTCCATATAGGGAAGAATGAGAAACAATTTTCCATGAGGGAAGAAGATGAAAATTGAGACAAATTACTGTTTAAGTTGAAGTTTGAAGGCAGTAGGGGGAAATGAARGAAATCCACAAAGCATCAGTGATAAAAGAGAGAAATAAGATGAGCTTTGAAGAAATGTATAAAAAAAAA
>NW_020455688.1:3625328-3655867 GCF_003342845.1 Nothoprocta perdicaria | reverse complement strand
AAAAAAAAAGGTATATAAATATGCCTGACAGATGTCTTATACCAGGTACCTAACATCCTTAATGCGTCCAGAAGAGAGGTACTTGCAGAGTGCTCTTGTGTCTCATAAAGTCAGGATTAAAGTCCCTCTGTTCAAGGGAAGTCTAAGGCTAAGGATCTTGCAAAAATTACTCTCCCCCAAGAAAATAAATGGGCCCAAGTTTAAAAGGGAAGTTACATTTCACCGCCCCTTCTCCTACCACCTCTTTAAGATGCTCATTTGTAGACTTCCTTCTGTTGGGGGTAGGTGCTCATGTTGGTAGTTCCTTCAGTTATCCAATAATTTGTGACATCAAAAAACAAAAGCGGTCAAGGAAAATGGAGAAGTGAGAAGAAAGAGGTTGTCCTGGGTTAGCTATGATGCTCTGGAAAGAATTGAGGTCATTTTGTTTCACTGGCAGTGGATGATCTCAAGCCTGAGTCTGGAATATAGTCACATCATAATTCCTAAGCTGTTGATTCTTCCATGCTCAATCCATGTGAGTTGCTTTTCTCCTCTCCTTTGTTGAGTTTTTTTTTTTTCTTATTATACAAGGATCTGGGACCCTATAAATTTTTAAACACACCCAAAATTGATAGATCATCTGGGTACACTCAAATTTTCCATATTTAAATAAAGAATTATTGGAAAGTTGGATGAAGATTTGGCTGCTTGTGGGCGGATGCTTGGCAACTTTTCTGCTTTCTCCTTGTACTCCAATAAATGTAATTACATTAAAAGTATCTTATTACTGGGTTGACTTGCATCTTTCCCTCTTAATAAAACCTTTCTGTGATGTTTACTGCAGCCTATCAAGCCACCCCTTCTTTTACTTTGTACTTATCTTTAAAACTGATTAACATGTCACACCCCACTGAGTGTAAATTGCTTTGTGGCACCTTTTCGGGCTATCTGGCTCCCCAAGGCTTTGCTTTTCTATCAGAAATTAAAATGCTAATTTTATTTTTTGGTCAGTGGAAAGTCCACGAAATGACAGTTCTCTGAGAACTCAAAGAACTCGAAGAACTTTAATGTTCTCAGTTTGGATTTTTATGTCTTTTTCATGTCTTATTTCGGAGCTCGCCAGAAATGAAAAGACTTTTGCCAAATTTCAAACTTAGTATAATTAAGTAATTTGAATTTTGGTCTATTGCTTTGCATGCRTCTGAAGAAACACACTGAAAAAAGGAAGGAAGATCAAAACAACTGCATCAAGATAGTATATATAAAAATCACTTACTCATAATCATTATAAAAGTGGAACAGCTGAAGTCTTTCTAGCAAAGACTTTAACATTCCCTAAAATCTCAGCATTTCAGAGGTGGGTTGGATTCAGTGGACTGGATTCTGTGACTCTTTAATCATATTTTCCACCTTTTTTTCTAAGCTGTGAGTTGTGTAATTATTTGTAACAAGACATTATGACTTCACTAACAGTTATTTTAATGCAGAATAATCTACTAATTTACATTAATGCTGTTTATTTCCAGCATCTGAAAGGTGTCCTCAAATGAGTCTTTTGCCTCGTAACAGGACACAACGAAAAACTATCATGACATTAATGTATCCCACTGTTTGTATAATCTCAGGATTTAGTACAACATTAGCCACTTGGCAAGCAGTTCTTGCTAAGCTCCTATGTGAGGTTTGGAACTTGCTCTTTATGTTGTTTATTTGAGGATTTTCTTTTATTTCTTTTGGACATTATGTAAATGTTTAAACATTCAGGGAGGAGAAGGACAGGACAGAACAGGACAGGACAGAACGGAGAGCTCTGCATCCTCTGTCCGAATCCCCAGTGAGCCCCCAGTGTGGCCTGGGCACTTGCCCCACAGCCCAAGTGTTTCTCAGGCCGGGGAGGAGGCTGCTCCTCCCTTCCATGTTTCACAGATACATCCGCAGTGTGAAGGCAGGAACACGTACAAAAACACTGAAATATTTTGTGGCTCTTGTATTTCTGTCCCCWCTGGCGGCTCTGAGTCTCCAGAGCATCCAGACCATCCTTAGAGAAGCTGAGCTTAGCCTGCCTTTCTTGGAATCTCCAAACCACCTGCAGGAAGGTGTGTGGGGATAATATGACATTTGGAGCACACACAAACGTATATTTATTTTGTAGAGAACAACAAAACTGATTTCTCTGCTTGTTTACACCCTTATTAGCTTTGGATTTCAGTACGTTCAGACTGCATCTGGTTCATATTTCAAAGCTTTTTCTGCAGCATCATAATTTTTTTAACCAAATGCTGAGATTGTTTTCAAAGGTTTTAAGGAGCAGAGCAAAAATTATGCACTCAGGATAAAATTTCAGATAGACAAATGAACCTATTCCATTAAAAAGTTCACAATATTGAAGCAATAAGCAGCCAATATCTTAAAATCCAAATTAAAAAGATATTTAGAGAAAAAACGTTTTTGTTTCTTGAAGAAGGAAAGGTCAAAAGACAAGGAATATGACAGCTTCTCCTCAGAAAGTTTCCCATATCCTTTCAGTTAAACAAATAGTCTTAAAATTTTTCACTGTTTAAAATGATGCAATATATCATGTTAAATTTTGGTGTCTAATGATGTTTTTCGATTAAAAGCGATAGCTGGAATTGACAGGGATATGCTAACAATAAAATGCATAAAACTGCAGATAGTAACTTGGCTTCTAAATAGCCAAACCGGGTCTTTTAGAGTGTTCTCAGTTTCTGAGAGCTTCTGTGATTTCTCATAAATTCACATCTTGGCTCCTTCTAGGTGGGACATTCCAATATGAAGAAACCCAAAAGTTTAAGAAAACTGTAAATTTAGAGAGCTAACATTTGTCACCTGTGAGGCAGGAGATTTCTTCTGAAAACACAAGGAATGCTCTAGGCATCCCCAGTCCAAGTGTCAGAGTTTAATACACTGAGGATTTCTGTGATAGATTCATCTGCTTTCCTCAGAAATACAAAGGATAATTTTGACTTCACCACTTTGGCACAGGATTTGAGGTATGGACTTTACCTCTAAATGCTGTTGGCAACTGGACTAATGAAAGGATAAGGATTTAATGCCTTGCTAGATAAGCAAATAGGCAAAAATCAACTGGCATTGCTTTAAATAACTTTTTTTTTTTTAATAGTCAACTTGAGAAAATGGTAAAAGAATAATGTAAATTAGATCAATTTACCAAATGGTCTTACTTTTTCAAGCAATGAAATTTGGTCCAGAAAAACAACATGAAAATTTCCCCAGACACCTATGATGAAATTCCAGTTCCTAGGAATTGTCCTACAGATATTATTTTCTAATACAAAGACAAGATTAAATTCCATTCAGATCAGACTGTGTTATAGAAGTTTTCCAGGTAGAGGCAATATTTGTATAGCCCATTTTGCCATAAAGAGAAGTTTTCCCTGCATGTGTCCTATACCATTTAGAAGACCGGAAATTACTGATTTCAATCTTTGCCTTATAATTTTTTTATTTTATTTCTTAATTCTAATCTGTGAAGACACCTTACACTCTAGAAAAAAAAATGAAAACCTCATTCTTTGTATTTTCTCCCAGAATTTTGATTTCAGTCTACTTTCTAAAATTCATAAGAAACAAGCAGGCAACCTGCTGATGTTGGCTTGATGCTGTGGTCGAAAGAACTAAGCCCTATTCCCGCAGGTGGGATGAACCTCTTTGTCACCTCCAGCAACACAGGGAGCCAAAGATGATATAGTAGCTCCGAGACCAGATGTTTAGATGACCCAAGTTTTGTTTTTAAAGGGAAGTGTTACATCAGAATCCCTCTATGTCCAGTAAATATGTTCATGACACATTTGGGAACGGGGAAAGTACAAACAGGAGCAGCGACACAGCAGATGATTAGGGGAAGGATACACAGTGTTTCAGCCATGAGTCATTCTTTCAGAGAGAAAGGTTATATTGGTAAAAGGTGAGGAGAAATGTCATGTGATTCTTGAATTAACACTGTCTGTGGGACTGACAAATGAAAGGCATAACTCTTCTTGTCTCTAAGCCCACACCAACTGACAGCGTGCAGCTTTTGAAGGATAGGATGGAAAGTTCACAGGGAAAGTCTTCTTACTAGAAAAACAGAAAAATATTTGACACTCAATTTTCTCAACATTTAATGTAGGGTGTACCCAGTCACATCTGGAGCCATGTGGCTATTGGCTGCACAAATGAGTAAAGAAATGGCATCATTCAGCTATGCAAATATACTAATATATTTGAAATATATGCAAATATACTAATATATTTGAAACACAGGAAGTTCCATCTCCAGGTGAGGAGGAACTTCTTTACAGTGAAGGTGACAGAGCCCTGGAACAGGCTGCCCAGGGAGGTTGTGGAGTCTCCTTCTCTGGAGGTCTTCAAAACCCACCTGGGATGCCGCCTTGTGCCACATGCTCTGGGTGTCCCTGCTTGAGCAGGAAGGTTGGACTAGATGATCTCTAGAGGTCCCTTCCAACCTTGAATATTCTGTGATTCTGTGATTCTGCAATATACATGCAATTGCTAAAAAAATCAGTCTGAGAAATGTTGGTACTCACTTGTATTTTGATAGTCTTTTATACCAACACAGCATCACTGAAGGACTCACAGCCTACTAKGTAGCAAAGGACTTCACTTTCAAAAAGCTCTATGCAGGTGATGGTATAAACAAGAGACAAATGGAAAGTCAGGGCACACATAAATACATTATCTATAGTCCTAACTATAGTTACAGCAGATATATCCCTGGTTTGCATTAAATGGAATTTCTACAATTTCATTTCTTTATTATGGATGGATCAACCAGGCATCTTATAATGAAAAGGAAACTGCTGAAAGCTTTATAAAACTAACAAACAATTAACCAGGAAAATAGTACCACAAATTCTTTCCCAAGGCTCAGTTAGTAACAGTGGTTTTATACCCCTTTCATGGGAACAGGCAGTCCCRATGTGAAGAATATTAAAGCCCCCACCAAGATGATACAAGGTCAGGAATGCTGGGCCTGGCAGCCCGTGCTCTTGGGGATGGCTCGGGTAAAGCAGGGATAACGGCCTAGGACAGGCTGGAAAACAAAGAGTCGATTTAAAAGTCAATCCATGGAGCCACTTCTATGTAATCTATATATATGGCATTAATAACTAAGCTTCTATGGAACAGGAATCYCTTTTACTCCTCTGCTGTGTTGAACAGGCAGTCCTAGAATCCAGTGCACAATCTAGAGACTCCTTTAGTAAAAAGGAAACACTGCATAAAGAAATATCATTGAATAAAAGAATGAAAATAATGGTGTTAATCAGAAGGAATCCTAAATCTGAATTTGTTTGTAGATATAGAAACCATAGTTTCTATATCTGTTTCTATATCTATACAGAAACATAGTTCCAYATCCCATTTCTGCCACCAAACTGGCTTATCTGATCACCCCCAGATCTGCTTCAAGTTTTGTTTATTTAAACTGCTTAAACAAACCAAGGTTTGGCAGCAGCTCCGTGGCAGGAGATGGTAGCAGAAACCTGGATCCCAAACAGATGGCAAGGTGCAGTGTTTTAAATTGCCATAGTCACTAGTTAAATGAGCATCTGCTCGCAATCTTACCTTTCTTGTTTTCTATTTGACTTTTCTGTTTGATCTACATTCTATGATCTTCCAGGAAAAAAAAAAATACTCAAAAAAATCATGGGAAATGGTTCATGCTACTACTGATAAATGTTGAATAAACAATCGTAGCACAAGTTTGTTAAAACAAAATATATCGCAGTGCTAAGGCTGTTTAACCTTCCAGSCAATCAGTAGTTGTGGGAACAGAGTGAAAATATGCAGAATTATAGAATTTCATGAGCTCTACATTATTTTCTTTATGATTGGAAAGATATGTCTTTAAGAATAAGATCAGTTCAAATAAAAATAAATTCAAATAAAAATAAATTAATAATGTTTAGAAGAGATGAAAAGCTATAAGAAAGAGACTTTTAAGCAAATATGGAACATTGATGGAAAAGTCTCATTTGTCATCATCAGTTGTTAATCAGATCTCTTAAACAGATAAAAAAAAACTCATAGTTTTCGCTTAGGTTTAACTATTACACATAACATTCYGGAAAAGTGATGTGGAAAAAAAAAGGGATGTGGAAAAGTTCCATTTGGGAAAACTTTCATGATTGTAAATAAACTCTGTAGTTCTTGATTTTCATCTGATCTAGTATTTCTGCATCAGCATCTTACCACTCAGTGACTCTTCCAAGGATTCCACAAGGATTTTTTGTGAAAAACTCCATTTTGAAAGTTTGCTTCACTTAACTCTAGGAAGTTATGGAGATACGAAACACAAAAACATCAAAAATCAAGGGTATAATTCTACTTCTAGATACCTGGCCAATTGTTGTGAATGGGAATAAAACCCAGTCCTCAGTTCCAACACTTTTCTCCATAGAAGAGAAGTTTTGGGCTCTGAAAAGACTGCTCAGAGAACATGAGCAGAGCATTAGACTATYGAGATGAGAGGGACTACAGAGCACCTCAAATCACAGAAAGCTCATCCAAAGGAGGCAGGTAACATCCCAAATCCCAGATACACTGGAGACCAAGGAATGATTGTCTTAGGAGAAAATGTTTAAAAGGCTGRGATTATGTTGCTGTCTGAACTTCCTTTTCTTTGATATTCACCATTACTAGAAATTTCTGTCCTTCTTGAAGCCTCTCAGATTCTTAACCTTCCAGGGCAGCACAATAATCACAAATATTTGATAGGGACTAGAGGACTTCCAAGCCAGTTCATAACTCATTGGTGACCAAATACCATCATTACTAATTTTACAGATGCAAAGTAGTTTGTCCAATGTGAAGACAAACAGGATAAAGTAGCAGAGCAGGTAGTAAACTAAACGAGGGAGCCTGGTCAGCACAGAAACAAAGTTTTGCCATTGGGATGTCCACTGTGAAAGGTGGAAATCCAAGGAATTGCAAGGAATTGCCCATCCCCTAGTCCATACAGGAATGTGAAGGGCTTGTTGCAGCAGGTTTACCTGGTGGCTTTTCCCCAAGCCMCTGGCTGCATTATCAGCGAGTGCGTGTGGGCTCTATAAAAACTAGAGACATTCCAGAGATCAGGAACTCAGGCAACATGTGTGTGATTAGTGTCTGTTTAATGTTTAATTTGCAGTAGGAGTAATTGCAAGAAGGGTTTAGAGAAATAAACCGCTCCCGTAGGATCAATTAAACAGCAACTAGTGGCAATATGCTTGGTTAATACACTAGTGTTAATAGGCTAGCGTTAACAGGCTTTCCTCAGGCAAGGTACTCAGCTCTTGACAGGGCTGTGAATGCACCAAAGATACCAGCTGAGCTCTGTTTCGGAGCACAAGGGAAGAAAAAGTTGTCTGTCGGTGACAGTGCATGGGCAGCGCGTGAGAGAGGTAAAGGTGGCTGCCAAGGGAAGGTGGAACCCAAGTGAGTAAGGGCAGGGGAGTTGGCATCTAGAACAACAGCCTGTATTTCATCTGGTGGATTAGTCACGAAAAATAAATGATTAACTCTTGAAGCTGACACAAGGTGCAATAAAAAGAATAATAATAAAAAAAAAGAACTGAAAGGCAGGAATTCAGGAAAGAATACCTTAAACAGACAGATCATAGCTACTTCCCTAGCTCCCAGCCTAGCTTTTGACTTACAGCTTTGGAGCAGCACTCGGAATGCCAGGCTTTGCCCTGGGCTTTCTGCAGAGCTGACACAACACTTAGGATCTCAAAAATCTTGTTCCCTTTTTTTCTTTTCTTTTCTTTTCTTTTCTTTTCTTTTCTTTTCTTTTCTTTTCTTTTCTTTTCTTTTCTTTTCTTTTCTTTTCTTTTCTTTTCTTTTCTTTNTCTTTTCTTTTCTTTTCTTTTCTTTTCTTTTCTTTTCTTTTCTTTTCTTTTCTTTTCTTTTCTTTTCTTTTCTTTTCTTTTCTTTTCTTTTCTTTCTTTTTATTTTATTTTATTTTATTTTAATCTAAGTTTAAGAGGCAAAGGGACAGACTGCTGGGAGGCTGGCTGAAGAATTTCAAAAGGAAAAGGTGACAGTGCTGAGCTACCTCTGGGTATCCAGCAACCTGCTCTGGATAGGACATTCTCCAGAGGAAAATCCTTCCTTGGATGCTGGCTCAGAATCACACAGAAATGAATTTGACTTGTGATGGCCCAGATCACRAATATTCCAAATAACTATTTTAAGTACTGTTAGCTAAAATAATAAGAAAAAAGGAGTTGCTTATCCTCCTTGGCTTGTGACTTTATTCTGGAAAAAAATTTGGAATGAAAATTATGTGTATTTTGTTATATTTGGGATTTTAATCATTCTTATGAATAAACCTATTCAGCTAAAACAGTTTAAGGAAGGGGAAGAGTCAGTGTCAATGGGGTTATTGTTGTGATAGGCATCGCATTGGGAAAGGGGCTGATTTTCACCTTTTGCACCTGCTGGGATCAGCCCGTGTTCTGCTTTTTAAGAACAATTTTCAAACATTCAGATGTCAAGAAACAGATGTTAACAGCCTATGAAAACACGGAGCCAAGTGATCTTGCCCTTCCCAAAGAAAATCCGTGTTCAAAACCCGGGGAATTAGCCTGCCTCGGTGACCGGCACACATGCATTTCATCATTTTGCTCACATACACAAGCTCTGAGTCAGGAAGCAAGCCCGAAATCGGCTCCTTTTGCCAAGCACTACCTACTTGGCTCTGCTATGAATACCGCCCGTGATGCAAGCACTCCCACCCATTTCTGAGAACAGTGCAGGCGCTCTGATAACTCGCAGGCTTCGCGCTGCGCTTATAAAACCTCCACTTCTGCACACTTCCTCATACCGCTGCCTTCCCTGTGAAGATGAAGCTGCTCGTTTCCCTCGTCCTGCTTCGGACGGCTCTGCTCGCTTCAACAGAGGGGCTTGTAGCTGCTTTACGAGAGGCAGAGGATGCTGAAGCAGGAAAAGGTCCTGACACGTGTCCTATTAAGCTGAAAACCAACGGGAAATGCGATGAAGGAGAGGACTGTCCGTATCAGATAAACCTGCCTCCTATGACCATCCAGCTCCCCAAGCAATTCAGGCTGATCGAGAAGACTCTCAAAGAAGTCCAGACCCTTAAAGAAGCGGTAAACAAGCTGAGGAAATGTTGCCAGGATTGCAAGCTGCAGGCAGATGACAACCAACAAAGAGACAGTAGCAACGAATTCCTGCCACCTAATGCAGAAACTCCACTGGTAAACAGTGACATCCAAGATAACAGAGTGAAGGAGCTGCAAAGCAAAGTCAACAAGATGTCCACCAGCCTGA
Source organism: Nothoprocta perdicaria (assembly GCF_003342845.1). Classification (NCBI taxonomy): domain Eukaryota; kingdom Metazoa; phylum Chordata; class Aves; order Tinamiformes; family Tinamidae; genus Nothoprocta; species Nothoprocta perdicaria. The sequence goes on along the minus strand of NW_020455688.1, from coordinate 3,646,570 downwards.
AAAATGCAAGGGCTCAGATTCAGACGCTGCAGGGTCGCCTGGAGAAGATGAGCCTCATCAACATGAACAACGTGGAACACTATGTGGACAGCAAAGTYGCCAATTTGACGTTTGCCGTGAACAACCTGGACAGCAAATGCTCTTCCAACTGCCCAGCAAGACAACCAAGCCCTGGTAGGTAACCTGCTGATTCCTCATGCCTGCACGAGCTTTTCTGTGCCTTTGACAGGGCTTAGATGAAAGAATTCAAACATATCTTCATCAGGCAGGTGTGCTATCCATGTATTGCTTCACGATGTAAGGATTTGCTGTCAGGGTTTACACACAGTCCTGTAAAACATTTCACCTGCCACTAGAGGGTTGCACGGAGGTGCAGGTGTTCCCTTCCTCCCAGAATTTAACCTTATTATGGTTAAAACCATAACAAGCATGGATTTGCAAGAACATTTTCTGTAATTTATTTACTGAATATGAACAATTAATGTATTATTTTACACCGTATACCGTGTATTATTTTACACCGTATAATAAAGGATAGTAAACACCAGAGAACTACATATACTTTCCATTTGGATGAAGGGGGCATATATCCTCTTTAGCAGTACCTTAGACATTTCAACTATTCTGAAATGCTCTGTAAATCATCATTAAATATGAAATGAATCTAGTAAAATGTTTCTATTTTGCCAGAGCGATAACAAAATAATTCTCTACCATCACAGCAAATATCCAAAAAGCTTGGCTAAAAAGCMTGCCAAGAGTACCTCTCAATGCATGTAACACATCCTTAGCAAGAAATATCTCATATATATTTCTTATATATCTCATATGTATCTCCTATGTATAGGCGATATCTCCTATATAGGATATATAAGAAATAATATAAGCTAATATATTAKTGTATATAATCTAAGAAACAATAAATCTAATATATAAGAAATATAAAAGAGGTAACAGGTGTTACCTCAAAGAAACATTTTTCTTTTACTGTTTACTAATTTCCTAATTAAAATCAAGAAACAGAACTAATACTTTCCCTTTTCTGTTCACCTTTGTTAAAAGATTAAAAAATTGTGAACAWTTTATGCAAAGTAAGAAATACTGAAAATGTGAATACTGAGAATGAGAACTATTCACAAGATTGTTGGTGTATTCTATCACTTAGATATCACATACTGCTGTGTAGAAATAAAGTAATGAAATATCAGACTGCATTTCAGTTTTTGAGACTCTATTGCTCAATATCCAGGTTTAAAATAAAACTTCTGCCTAGTCAAAATGAAAACTGAAGGATCTGCAGATTGTACAGGGCATGTACAGCTGAAATTCTGAGAAGCATAGGAAGAGCAAATGCATAATGATACAAGAAATACTTTTACTGAATCAGCAACCAACTTAAATCAGTATAAAGTGAGTAGGTTCATTCAAAATTGTCACAAATAAAATGGTTCTTATCTTGTACATTGACAATAGATAATGAAATTTAGGTACAACACTTGATATTAGWCTAAAGTCATTTTAGGTATTTCTCACACCTCTTGCTGAAATATGGGATACTGGTCATTCCATATAAGCCACTATATATTTCTTYCTTCTATATATTCATGTATATATACATTATGAAATATATACATTATGAAAACTAGCAGGTGTAATAGTTACAGCATTTTCCATATAGGAGCTATTCCTGCTTCTACTGAAAGTGATAACAAAACTACTTACTTAAATAGGAACGGAACTGGATTATAAAAAGATTTTACCACAAATGTGTATTTTCTATCAACACCTGCTCTGAAACTTCGACAACTTAAGATTTTACACAAAGTCCAGTGAAATTAATGAAAATCTTTCAGTTTGGGACTTAAATACAGCTTTTAAGTCTTTGGGTAAAGAAGYAGCTTAATTATTCAAAATCTTTTAGGAAAACATGCAGCTGAGCTCTGCAAAAGAACACAGCACAAACTCAAATCGGTAACAGAACCTGTCAAAGTGGTCTTGGCTCTTAACTCTGACCTCTGCGAGCTCGCTGTCTCTTATTTAGGAACATGGGATTGGAATACCATTATGAAAACTGTGGCAYGCCATGTTATTACCAAATTAGTGGACAGAATATGGATTTATATTCTGCAGGAAACACCTGGGGGTATTTTTCTTTTATGCAAAATACATAGGGAGAAAAAGCTGTGTAAATGGCAGATGCTGAAACCTTTTCCTTACTTTCAAGCCAGGGACACAGGAAAGTGCTGTCACTTTTCAGCTTCATCTTTCTCGGAATCACAGCACTACAACAATAGATGAGGCAATTCTACTACTTTGTTTCCTAAAGTGCTGTAAAAAAATATTAATATGTAAAAAATTCCTAAGGACATGATGTTCTGTATCCAGTGATGTTCACTGAACAACAGCCAACCTGAAGCCTTGCTACAAACGTCATGTAAAGCCATCTGATCTAGGCAGCTTAGGTGGTAGCTACCACCAAGCAAAATGGATGGAAAAAAGCTGTCTCCCTGGAAGAAATGACATTACTGTAGCACCATTTTGTTTGCATGAGTCCCTCTAATCCAAGAAGCTCAACGTGTGTGTCTCTCTTAAGCAACTTTCTTGAGTTGGACTCATTAGATATTGTCAAAGTCTGATGTAATATAAGTCCAATATGATGGTAATGTAACACGAAACTTCAGCTACCTTTTGACTTTTCCTACTTAACAATAACTGAAAAAAAAATCCAAAAAACTCAACATTTGGTAAGTGAAAGAGAMTCTATGAAGCACGAGACAATATTTGATGGAGCCTACACTGGGTGTCAAATGTTCTTTATGGAATGGTGCTAACAATTTCTTTTTTTTTTTAATTCAAAATGTGTTTATTTGAACACTGTCTGTTTTCCCTCCAGTTATACAAATCATGCAGCGAGACTGCGCCGACTATTACACAGCGGGCAGAAGAAACAACGGGATCTACCGAGTGACGCCGGACCCCAGGAACCAGAGCTTCGACGTGTACTGCGACATGGAGGCGCTGGGCGGCGGCTGGACGCTGCTGCAGCGGCGCCAGGACGGCAGCACCAGCTTCAACAGGACGTGGAGCGACTACAAGAGCGGTTTCGGCAACCTCAGCAGGGAGTTCTGGCTGGGCAACGACAAGATCCACCTGCTGACCAAGACCCAGGAGATGCAGCTGCGGATCGAGCTGGARGATTTCAACGGCATCAGGGAATACGCCAAGTACGAGCACTTCTACGTGGCCAACGAGTACCTGAAGTACCGGCTGAGCGTGCACGGCTACAGCGGCACGGCGGGCGATGCCCTCCACTACAGCAAGCGCTACAACCACGACCAGAAGTTCTTCACGACGCCGGACAAGGACAACGACCGATACGCCTCGGGCAACTGCGGGGCCTACTACAGCTCGGGCTGGTGGTTCGACGCGTGCTTGTCGGCCAACCTCAACGGCAAGTACTACCACGAGAAGTACAAAGGCGTTCGCAACGGCATCTTCTGGGGCACGTGGCACGGCATGGCCGACGATATTCCCAGTGGTTATCGGCAGCCCTTTAAATCCGTGAGAATCATGATCAGACCCAAAAGTTTCATGCCGTAGGGCCGGGCCATCCTCTTAAGTGGTCTGCAATGGATTGCACTCAATTTTGCACTTACTCAGTATTATAGGCAGAGTTCAAATATTCAGTTAGGCTTGGCGCAAAATAGTTCTACACAAAATAACGTGTTTCCACTTAAATTTTTAGAGACTGATTGCCCCACATAAGGTATTAAAGACAGATTAATGATTCTGAATAGTTATTGCTAAAACTTGGCATAGGTTAAGTCTTGGTATTGCTATGTAAATATCCTGAATATTGCATTGGTGCTTTCACTGTCTGTGGTAAACGAGCTTTTATAATTGTAAAGTTTTAAACAGTGTCCTATGTATCTGAATTAACACTTGTGTTTTTACTTGAAAATAACTCAAAAGCACATCTGATAACATACATCTGGTAGGCACTTAGAATAAAATTCAGTATCTCTTGAGATGGCCCTACTTTTTGCAATATCTGTACTTCACAATTTTAAGTGTATGCCATGGCATAAGTGTGACTTAGGAAGCACTGTGTATTATTTTTAAAAGAATTAGGGAGCATAAGACCATGTCGTTTGCCCAGAGATGTAAAGGAAGCCTTGAGGAAAAAGTAGAAAATGAAGATGATTCCCTTTGCCAAAACAAGTTGGTGAAAGAACTGAAGGGCAAGTGGAAATAGTGTGAGGAGCATGTAAAGAAAAAAGACTCTTTTTGGTCCTGTCAACTTCTCTGCTGAGGCCCAAGGTCCTATTCCTTCTGTGTGGAGGAAAGGAAAGGCTGTGTTATCTTACCACCCACTTACAGGGCTAGACACACCAGGAGGAAGCAGCAGCAGCCAGGATGCAAGTTGATACGATAATGCCTCTAAATACACAGAGAGATTTCCAGAAACATTTTGCTTTCCTTCAAATCATTGTGTTTTCTTCCAAATCTTTTAAGCTAGACAAATGTTACARGGTAACTTTTGTAGATGATCAAGCTCTCTCTCAGAAACTGTTGACTATAGGTACCATAGTATCTTAAATTATTTATATGATTATGAGAAAGTGTAAAATTAGAACATTATCTTTCCCCAAATCCTGAGTAGCCCATTTTAAAGTCACAGCATCATGAAAACCCAGTGGCAACAATACACAGGGAAGAGACTGGGTGAAGTACCTTTTTATTCTAAAATACAACAGATGAAAAATGATCACATGGTCAAACATTTCAGGGTGGACAAACCAAAGATACTATCATTACACCTCTTATTGTAGGTAGCAAGCATAAATTTGCCCACATCAATCTCTAGCCTGTATTTAATTACATTGCAAGTACAGTTGTAAACATTCTGAGACAAGATGCAGCTTATATTAGCAATGAGGTACATACCAACCTCGATACCAACCTATAGAGAAGGCTTTAAACTCCTAGGGCTGTATTTCACTACCAGTAAAAGTGTGGTCTTTGCTGTTTATTTAATTATTATTRAAGAAACTGTTTATTAATGATGTTAGGCAAGCGAGTGATGCAAAGCACTTGTAAGCACTTACAAATTTACAAATATGACCTTTTTTTGCTTTTTAACATGATAACTAAAACAAGTTATGTAAAACGAGCAACAATGACTAAATTGTAAAATAGTAATATATATTTTAAGGGAGTAAATACTTTGAAGGATATTTCAGTGTGAAGTGTGATTTGGTTTACTATGTTTCATTTATTAAAGATTAATGGAAGATTTTAACTTCGAAGTGTATAATCTATGCTTGAGAATCTATGCTATGTTTTGGAGTTTTACAATATTTATTTTGGGATTAACAACAATTGWCTAAACTGAGAAAAAAAAACACATATGAAGTACAGCAAATATGATTGTATTCAAACATTGGCATGAGATGCACAAATTGCTACTAGTCATTATAGGGTAATTAGCCAAGTACGACAGCTATAGTATCTACAAGCTTCTACTTGAAAATGTCTTCTTCCTGCTAAGTTGTTGAAATAATAACTKTTATGTTCCATATATCTTTGTATCTTGTGTAAAGGAAATTTTGTAAAAGGGGAATTCTAACAGAATAAGCAATGTGACTAATATCACCTCCAAAAGCCTTGACTAATCTCTTAAAATGGGAAGAAAAAGGCAGTGAATGTTGTTACATGAAGCTGAATACTGCCTACCTGGAACTGTTGTAGCTGAGTCTCCATTAATATGTACAAGTTTTACAAAGTGTTACTTTATCTACTTGCTGGTTCAAGCGTTATTTTTTACATTTTCTTTGATGTGAATAAAGATTAAGACACAGTATTCAGCCCATGCCACTGTCACTGGATTTTAAGATATTTTTTATGTGGTCTATAAAAGAATCCTCAGAAGTGGTTTCCCTGAYTTTATGTAAAGATTGAAGCAATAAACACAGCGCTAAACACGGAAAGAGCTTGAGATGGCCAGTGGGGAATGTTGTATGACATGAGAGGAGAGCCAGGGAATGCTGAAATGGTGGCAACGAGGGCTCTGGGGACATTCAGTTTATGACACTTTAGCTGCCAGGTAATGCCAAAGGCTGAAATCTTGGGATAGTCATTTGATACTGCTTGTATTTTGAAATGGAAAAAAAAATGGAAAAAAATGCCCCTTAAGAGTTTACAAAGGCTGTATCTTTAATATGCAAGCCCCAACTCCTTTTTGTATATTACATACAAGCGTTCAGATCACAGAAAACATCTATGTAACAGAAATGGTCATGTGAAAAATCTCTGTGGTTCTGATGTTACTAATATTTAAACGTAGACTTTTAGTAAAAAAGATTACTAACAGCAGGCTGGCGAGCAAAATTCCTGTGGGATTTTTCCAAAAAGTAAAGGCACAACTCCATCTGTTGAATGGGATCAGCCAAGTAGACTGTAATTTCTTGGCTTTCCATGAGTTGTTTAACACAAACACAAAATATTTTWAAAAAGGAGAGAAATGAAAAAGAAGGTTTGAAAGCACTGATTTTATCTGCACTTTTTCATGGAAATRTCACTAGGTATCAGCTCAGGAAAGGCTTTCCTTAGTGGTCTTTGTTTTTGGAGAAACATTTCAATCACCTCTGGAAACTATTTAAAGGATTGATTTCTGCAACAGGTGCACACTTAGGTCAAAAATAAGTATTTGTATTTATGTGATATTTTCAAAGAAAATTATGATGGTTCTCAAAACTACTCAAAAAAGAAAAAAAAAGGGCAATCAGAAGCAAATATTGACTTACCAAAATAAAATTTTCAAAGAAAAACGGTTAAGCAAAACTATAGTCCCTGCTAACTTCAAACCTTCCACTTAAATGTTTGCATTTCATTCACAGCTTTAACAAAACTTCTATGGGGTTATAAGTACTTCTGCCAGAAGTGAGTTTGGCCATGACCCTCAACATTAAATGGAAACAGAAAACAGTGTTTTAAGATTGTGAGTCAAATCCAACCATAACACAAGTCATAGGAATAGCGTATGAACCAATATATCAGAATAGCAAGAATCTAGCTGGAAAATAATCGATAACTGGAAAAAGCAGACAACACCCTATCACTAAAGGATGTTCATATAAGCAGGAGGAAYACGCAGTCTAATTAACATTATGCATTTACCCAAATAGCACATTAACATTCAGAATTCCGTAGCAGAAAACCAGCGTGATTCACACGCTGATTTCTGAGCATTTGTGCTGAGTCAGTGACTTTTATGGAGAAGTGGGATCTACTTGGAGAAGCAGAAATGCTCATCTCTCGCCTTGGATAGGCTATAAATGTCTCTCTGCAGCTCCGTCTTTAAGTGCTAAGTCCAAAGATACTGGGTTCTTCCTTACACAGCTCTCTAAGGCTTTTCCCTAAGTAGTATTTGGACAGAGACCTTGAGAGTAAGTAAACCAGAAATAATTCCCATTTTTAACATTTAAGGTAACCAGCTCTGTAGGAGAGCCGMTTCTCCATCGAGAGACACTTTTATTTTAAGTTTAAATTCTTATTCAAATAAACAGTATCTGATGAAAGGTTCCTGGCTGGAGTTAGGCACACACAAAACGCCTGCAATCGAGCTGTACCACTYGGATGCACGTTCGGTTCCCGTTGCTCTGGCCTCCCCACCACGCAGCTACGCCAGAAAAATGTCAGATGCCAAGGCCAGATAGACTCTCAATTTGAGCACAGTCTGTCCTATTTTGGAAGACCAGCTTTTGGTTGCCTGTGTCAGGTGAGAAAAGGGGGAGAGGGAGACAGCTTGGCACACAGAACAGCACCTTGATGGTTTATTGAAGTCTGGTGAGTCTTGGAAATTTGTAAGGAATGACGAAAATGCAAGGAAGTTCTGCACTTTTTAAAGGCTTTTTAGAAATCAGCAGAAACACTGTCTGCTTTGGGCTCATCTCAGTCCTCTTCTTCTGGCTTTGTCTGCACACAATTTCACTTGTTAGCAGTAACATGAATCTCTYCATGCCCCAGGCATAGTGGGTAGCCTCTGTTCCCATTCCTGCTGTCGAAAGGCAATTCTGCATCTGTAAATCCTCCTCCTTGCTTTACAGTTTTAATAGGAGCTGCCACTAATCAAGCAATTTCCCCCTCAGAACCACTAACCACAGTGTTAAAATATTGGTTGCTTGCTGAAAGTTATATAAAATACAGGCTGTAGCTTACAGGCATCATCCCTAGCTGATTCCCCAAGTGACCATGCCAACAAAGTAAAAAAAAAATTAATTTAATTAGCAGTTAGATTCCGATGGGTGCATGTGGAGGCAACATCTGTCTCCTATTCGTGCCAACACATTTATATAGCTTTGTTTTTGTGCCAGGAGCCTTTAAAGCATGAAACATGTGGAGCGTGCCAGGGTCTGCCTCAGTTGGAAAATGTGGTTTGCCTCCAACCGCCGGGTTAAGATTTTTGTCCCTTTGCTGGAGCATATGTCCATCTCCAGAGTATGGAAACACATCCCTGTGACGGTCACCATGCGACAAGACACAGAGGATTGTGTAAGAGCTGTAAGCACACAGTGCTTCTCTTATATTAAAAAAATAATAATAATTTCTTAGTCTACCAAGCTAGTTTTTCTACAAGGTATATAAGTATTTTCTTCAAAAAAGGACCAGCCTGTAGTAGCCCTTTCAGAGATATTGCTCATAGGAGATCATTCTTCTCCAGGTTGAGATTCGGCACCTAAACGGGCAGGGTTTGTTAGCAGAGGGGTATTGCTGTGGTACTTACCAAACAAGGTATCAACTCCCTGAAACTGGCACCTTTTCCTTAGAAATAAGAGCAAAATTGCAATATTGGAGCAAAAAGCTCCCTAGTAGTGCCCACCTATGGCAGGCATACAAGATAAAATTTGCCTACTGTTTTTTCTCAATATTGTTTCAGAACTAAATGTATATATTTGAAAGAAGCAAACACAACATTCCTACCCCAAGAACATATCCACAGAAGGAAGAGAAAGCGAAAGCAGCACACAGAAAAGCCCAGAGATGTCATTCTTAAATGAAGTCTAGCAAGAACTGCTGTCTATCATTAACTGAAAAAACTGGAATCAGGAAAGGCTACCCTCCCAACCTTATCATTTGATTTCTCCATGGTTTGATTTATCATTTGAAATCATTTTGATTTCTTTTCTTTTTCCTATTTTTTTAACTAGATGAGTTCRTACATATTTTACACTTGGCTTCCTAACTAATTTCTCATCCTACCTGAAAGAACCCAGGGAATTCTAAACTTTGGGTAGTCAAGTGAACCAAAAAGATAAACTAGTAGATTTTGTGAGCAATTCATCAACTTTATCCAATCTTCCAATCTTTGAAATCATGCAAAGATCTAGTGGATGGAAAACTGTTCCTGGAGTGTGGTTGTCGATGACTCACTCTCAGATTGGAAAGATATCTTCAATAGGGCTCTTTTTAGTGCCTGGGATCATACTACGCTTTTAATTGCAATTTGAGTAACAGAAAGATTAACCATCAGAAAAGCATTTGAGGAATATAAATAGACTACAAACTGAACGTCCACAGCATTGTTATGACAACTGGTCCCTTTTTTTATCTGTGTATGTTCCTATTAAAGGAGAAAGGCTGCATCAGGTGGAGGGAATGAAGGAACAACTTGAGTATCCACAGGGAAAAACAACCACCAAACCCAACTACCTCAGTGCAGGGAGGGCAAATGGAATTAGAGAGGGCAGGCGGTGAGTTGTTTACCAGTCTTTTCTATTTTCATTCTGCCTAATCTAGGCACCTGGAGCATTTAATCTAGTTTCATGCCATGTTCTGTATTTTTTTTTTCAGATGCCAATTTCAGTATTTTCAGTGGTGTTTTACAAGTAACAGGGGTGTTGCAGTAATAATGATGTGAACATAAAGGGAGAAAGTTGTGCAGTAAAATCTTTTATTGTACCATCTACTGGAAAAAAAAATTGCATGCCAGTTGCTAGTAAAATATTATATCAATATTGATAGCTCTTAAAGTTCAGATAATGCACATGTATAATAAAATAAAATATGGTGAGTTTTATACTTTTTTTAGAATCAAGTTGCACATACATGGTCAAGAAAGCAGCAAATTCAAAATGACAACAACACTGTTATCTCAATATATCACAAATATATATTCAAATAATATATTGATTTTGTCATAACAGATACTAAACTCTGMAGTTTTTTATGAAAAGTAATTAACATGATCCACATTGATTTATTTTCCGTGGCTCTTACTTGAAGGAAATAGACTATCTGGAAAGATTCATTAGGTAAGAAATTCAGTTAGAAGAGTTAGAGCAAGGTTCTTTATTTCATAAGAACAAAGGCTACAAGACGGAGAAAGTTCGTGGTGTGAATGTGAGCTCGGTCTCTGATCAATAGCAGTGGAAGCACCGGGGTTGATGCCATCTTGGTAATAAATAAAAACAGTTGGGGAAAGAAACAAGTCACAACGGACTGAGTGGCTGATGATCAAACTTCCAGCCCCTTTTTAGCATTTTGACTGACCCAACAAAGCTAAACAACGTTCCTGTGTGTTATAAGAAAAGGAGAYTCGGGGGCACGTTAGACTTTCTGGAACTACCTGCTCTTTACCTGAGATAATCAAGACTAGTTTGAATGGAAGGATTACTGCCAGAAGCTCTAGTCTTCAGGAAATCTTAAATACCAAATATGCTCCTTCCAGTGAGTATTTGCTACTATAAACGACGAGCCATTAAACCAGAGACAACGTGATTGTTCCAATGGAAAACTCTGGAAAGCTATTACAGGAGACTACAGTCATATCAAGCAGCAATTTCTATGGTGACCTAAGTCACCATTTATTTCTAATGTGTAAAAAGTTCAGCAAAGAAAAACAAAGATGTGTTGGTGTAAGAGAAGAAATGTGAAYAGTGGCTGAAATGGCCAGCTGACTCATAAAGCACAAGTACTAGCTGTTAAAAACTATTGCAGGAATAGATGAGTAATGTCCTTTTAAAAAATAATTAATGTCAGAAAGTGCTTATTCTGAAAGCTTATGCAAATTAATTACTTTCATTTTCCACTGCAAGTATTTTCCCAAGTTGGGAACAATTTCTAATACCAATGCTACCCTATATTTCCCATTAATTGTTTGTGATGCTGGAGTTAAGCAAGTTGGCTTTTAGCTTTACATGCACAATAACCTCCTTTGAAAAGATGCCAAATAATCTGGCTATTTTTAGAATGAAGCTAGAAAAAAAAATGTTTTCACTGTAATTTACAGGAACAGAAGAGCAGAATGTCTTTTAGATTGCTATATTACTTAGTGTTATTTTATTTTGTGTGGAGCATGAAGACATCTTATTATTTTCATCTTACGTCCAAGGCAGATCAGGGACTGCCACAGAGATCTGGCAGCTGCAGAGAGCCCAGGGGAAAGAAAGTAGAAGAGAAAGAACTTTCAGGAAACATGAAGCCTGAAGAAAGTTTGAAGCAMTTGGGTCTCCTCCAGACACAAGAGATGTCCATGTTTATTATAAAGGGTGCAGGGATTAACTGCTCTCCAGTGCCACTGCGGGAAAGGCAAGAAGAAAGCAGAATAACTCACTATAAAGGAAACCTAAACTGGGCTTTAGGAAAACTTCATAACTCTGATCATTAGCAAACTTTGGGAAAGGATGTGTGAAAGCAGGTGTAGAATCTACATCAGCAGAGGTTTTAATGAATGAGTTGGACAAATAACTGCAGAGAATCAGTGTTCAGTTTTGGGGTGGGTGATCTCTTGAGGTCTCTTTCAGTTTTATGCATCCATAATTTCATAAAGAGACGATGGGGGAAATGCAAACTGAATAATGCCAGTGTTCCATAAAACAATCTGATCTGATTGAATGAAAGTAATAACAAGTACCTGCTTACTCACAGCTGACTGTCAAATCTGGTGCACCAAATGAGGAGGGCTCCATGGAAAAAACTACATGACCATGTAATTTAAGAGTTCACTTGTTAAGAGCAAGCAATTTCTCTGAATTTAATTAGGCGTTTGGAAAAGCTGCACATACTGCATTTCTTCTGGTTGCTGCTGTTTTTAACATATAGATTTTATGCTGCTTTAGTGAATGCAGATGAAACTGCAATTTTACTTAAAAAATAAAAATAGGGTATAAAAGAAGAAAAATTCAAAAACCTATCCCATTTTTAGTCTAAGATATTATTATTACCAAGTTAAACCTCCATCTAGTCATCACTCTATTTACAATTATATTAATACTTTACATACTAAAACATTTTTGCTATTTCAAAAGTTTTCTTAACTCAGAAAAATCTGCAAAAGAAACTAGGTTCCCAAAGATCTCTTCAGTGATTTTGTTTCAAAAATCATTTAGCTTGGATTTTTCCTGCAGCTATTCAGCCTGTCGAAACACTACCAGACAACTGCCTCTACGGCTAGAATCCTACAAGAACTGGATTTCTCTATTTTCACTCCCTCAAGGCCATGGTCACTGAAGGAAATAACACGGATATCTCTAAGCACACTATCTCCAACAAGATATATATGCCTTGTGTAGGCATCTGCTTCACAAAACATTCTTATCGTCTAATAATTAGAGAGGGAAAAAAAAAAGCTATGGATACCATATGGCAACAATCTTCAACTATTAGCAACGAAATATATATTTTAAATTAATTGTTTTTGACACAATAGGCAGTGCTAAAGACCGAGGAAGTGTTCATGGTACCTCATCTAAACACTGAAATGCAGGACTCGCTGTTATATCCATGGATCCTTCATCCCGAGTATAAACGGTTGGAGCTAGAGCAGAGAGAGGTTCCACCCTTTGAACTTCCAGTTCTGTGTCACTGAAAGAGCTTTCTTCACCAGCTTCACTCATTTTTTGAAATTCTAGAGAGTAATAGAAATACCAAATTCAGTTAATCACATTATATCTATCAGGTTATATACGACTATTCAGGATAAATTATGTGGTAAAGAGAAAACAGAAACACGTGAGAGCCACATTCAAGTCATAAACATCACAGGGTGAGGGAGATAGAACAATATGAGAGGCTTATAAAAAGCTATACTGTCATTCTGTTGTTGCATGAATAGTATAAAACTCTTGAATACTTGGTTATTTTTATCATTTTATAAATGTTAGAGAGTGTTGAACACAACACTTCTGGCCTAAATCTTTCTGTAGTTCAATGCCCGTTGTTTAATAAGAGACCTCTGGGGTCATCTGGTCCAGTCTACACAGAGCTGGGCTAACCTCAAAGCTAGATCAAGTTTATCAAGGCTTTGAGCAGCTATGTTTTCAAATCTGTCATTCATCAGACCTAGCTGAGGTGTGTGAAAACGGGGAAGAGGGATGGGGAAAAGGGAGCTGAATTACAAGGGGACACAGCTCCTGGCATCCCGGCAGGACACAGCAATGCCAAACAGATCAGTAATTGTCATAATATAAAACTGCTGATTAGGAACTGCCCAAAACATTTACTGGGATAACAATATTTTATATGAAGGCAGTAAAAAAAAATGCAAACATTTCAGGGGAAAGACATGAAAGATGCGGAATGACAGACTATCCAAGAGAGGCATGGAGCATTTTATAGAGGGAGGAGAGGAAAGAATGACCTGTGCAGCACCCACAAATCTTGCTGGGTTATAAGACTGGGAGGCCAGAGCATATTTGTAAAACAAAATAGAGGGAACTGGGGAGGACACTCGTGGAAGGATTCAACAAGTCCTTCACAGATTAAAGTTGACCTTAAAGGCATCAAATGGGCAACCTCCCTAAGCACCACTGTGGTTTTGCCCAAAATTTTAGAAGGAAAATTACTGCAAGTGTAACCTGGCAGCAGCAGTAATCACAATGCAGAGAACTTTGTATTCTGCTATAGTGCAAAGTCACTATGAAAGCTGGAGCAAACAGGCAGCCAAAGACCCAGACCTCCCATCAGGTTAACTAGTCTTGATGTCTTTTCAGTCTTTTACACAGGATATGGGAGACTTTRCTCTTAAAAAAATGCATCTCTTAATTCTGACTCCCCTTGGTTTATAATAAAATCTGTAATAAAACAGAGAGCATACCAGAATATTTCAAATAGCACATGCCATCCTATGAAGCAATCAGGGTAACTTCACATTTTAAAGCTATAAGGCTGACAATTAAGAGAAATATAATCTATTTTTTCCAGTTAAGGTGGAGAAAAATTGATATTAAAAGGTTATATTTTGTGTATCCACCTTTTGAAGAGTCACTGTTGTCTAGAAAGGTAGTGAAGCTTGGACTGGTGAGTTTATGACTTTCTTTGGTGCTGTTTGGAATTCCTTCAAGAACATTTTGACTTTTAGAGAGATTTCAGCAGCTGTATTTGCTTATGGAAAAAAAAAAGCAATTTCATGATTTCTCCTAGAGGAGTCAAAACATTGTGAAACAACTGTAAACAGCACAGAGGCCAAGAAATAAGCTCTGAAATACTSTACATAAACATGTATACACATTTATAAATAGAATTCTTTTTCATCTATAAAGAGCTGCTGAATATTTTCGAATGTATATGCCATGTTCACAGCTGCTGGTGTTTTGCTTGTGCCTTGGGGGCATTTGGAAGGAGGAAAAGCAGAGTGAACRAAGTTCTAAGCAGAACAGTGCAGAGAAAGAGAAGTTAGTGGGTTTCTTTTGCTWCTTCTGTGTGAAACACACAGTTGACACCACTCAAAAAGACACCTGAGCTACAACTGTTGGCAGTAGGGTTGTACAAAAGAGTTTTCCTCGAAGACTCCAAGTCGATGGCCATCAACAGAACAAGAACAGCCCTCTGAAACTGAGAAGCTCCTACTACAGTGGTGAGAAACAGGCAGGGACAGGCGGCTTGGAGGCACTGAGGCCTCCTCACAACACCGAGGCGGCCTCAGCTAGTGCCATAGCCCTGCTCTCCACTGCTGCTCGGGCAGGAAGGGACCAAAGCTGCCCTTTCAGAATCTCAGCAAGAGGTAGGTCCCATACACAACACTTAAGCTTAACATTCCTCCTACCTATAATCACATTTAAAGACCAGCTTATAACAAATTAGGTATATATAGGTCAAAAACAAAAATGGAACAAAAAAGCATTTTTGCTGTACCTGGTAAGTAAAAAATCTAATTTGAATAGAACTGAAAGTTGGAATTATTTCTATGTTTACATAATAGCTCAACAAATATGGATGTTTGCAAACTGTAGAGCTGCAAAAAAAARCCCAAACCCAGAGCCTTTTTCTGACCAGAACTGCAGGGAGAGCGAAAGGGGAGTCAGCCTTGGAAGCCAAGTCAAACCCAGCTGAGAACCACACACGAAACAGCTTCAGGACAGCAGCACAGCCTGAAAAACTGCACAAAGCAGCAAAATCTCCTTCCAAACAGCTCCATGTATGAAGATACACCGTTSAGATTAAAGAAAAAGTTAGCAAATTTATAGGAATCTCACCAGGGACCTGTACTTTCAGGAATCCGTTTTATTAATGCAGATGAATTAATCCTTTTAACCTGTCCCTTGCATTTATAAAATTAAATAGAAAAATAGAAAAAGATTCAGGTTCAGTTCAGGTTGAACATTTTTGGTTGGTTGGTTGGTTGATTGGTTGGTTTCCTGGTTGTTTTTACAGTTGAACACAATGAAAAATAAGAGATCATGGAGCACATTGATTTTTCTGTTATTGCCATGGAGTTAACAGCATGAATCCATTATTGGCACTGTCCATGCTGGAGGTAAAATCTTACGGAAGTCTGTATGCTAATATAGCACCCTGATTATTATTTTAGTATATATTCTCAACTTTCTTATTAATGTACATTTAAGATTATTTGTAATTTCTATTYGATAATAGTGGAGCAAATTGTGAAGCTGTTATCTGTGCCAAAAGAGCAGTTATTTTGCAAATTGTCTCATTAGCTTTGGTGCAAAAATTTTAGCTTTTGGTGCATCCTCMTGGAAGTGGCTACATAGAAACAGGCTGTTTTGGACTGGCTTTACTGAGAGCACAYGCGTTACACACTGCCCGCTCTGCCACTTGCTTCCCGATGAAGTGATAAATTCCTTAATTTCCTCACTCATTCTTGGTTACCACACAAAGCTGGGAGGTTCCAATTCAACCAGGTTATTTAAACCAATGCAAACGTATACATTCCCAGCTGTTACGTATCTCAGCTTCATGTTATTCCTATCTTTTGCAAGGGTGATGCACCCATCCTCCCCCAGCACCCATCTGCCAGAACAGTTTCACGATTACTTTCTCGGGCAAAATCAAATAAGGAAGCCTGGAGAATGAAATCGATGCCAGACTGAGCTAGGCTGGCTCATGTTGCTGGAAGTTATTCTGTGTTTCCCATCTGCTCTGCTGGCAGCAGGGAAGGAGCAGGATCTCAGCTGAGCCCTGGGCACGGTGCAGGCTGTTTACCCACATCCTCGGCTACCTTCAGCACTTATCCAAACAACTCTTATCCAAGCACAGCTCTTATCCAAAGAAAAACCAACTGATTTAGTTTTTCACACTGAATGAACTAGGAAAGAAAGYGGTTATGCAATTCAGCTGAACATCAGAATGGCAACAGCTCATGAGACCTAAAGCCAGTCTAACTCAGCACCCTCCCAGCCAGAACCGGGGAGGACTAAAAGTGTCCACCACCCTCAGCACAGTGATGCTTCCCTGATTCTGCCCATTCTCTCCTGGCTTTCATGGAAAATCTTCAGTTCCCATTGGTCTTCATTTTACTCCTCCATGCAGGATGTGAATAACCAAATCTTTTGGTTCATTTGTTTGAACCTGGCTCCCATCAGCTTCCTTTGGTGCCACTAGTTCTTGTGCTGGAAGAGCCGCTGAGCAATCAAGTCCTTTCCACGCCACCCATCTATGCTTTCTAGGGCCTTTTTTCTTGGCTGAAAAAGCTACCTGTTACTGCTCTACCTTCTAATGTCCCTGACAACCTTCTTGCTTTTTCCAGCTCTACCACATCCTCTTCCAGAAGAGGTGAAGGGGAGAGATGAGGACAACAGATTATACTGAAAACACAGGAGTACCACTGATCTGTTCAACAGCACCGTGATTTTTCTTTTCATCCCCTACAATTCCACGTCCTAATACTTGCTTCCAAAAGCCAAATCGACGCAGTGTATCCTGTCAGCCAGCTCTTAAGGAGCAGAACGTCTGTTTTGACTTGGCAGAGCCCTGTGTTTCAGCCACATGGGCTGCCTTGAATCGAGAGCTGCACTGACACCAACTGATTCCTGCAGCTGCYGGTGCCCACGGGCGTTACATACCCAGCAAGTTCTGCTCTGCTTGGGGGACTGTTGGGTTAGGTGAACTGCCCGGCTTCACAGATAACTGCTGAGGAAACGACACCACATCGCACAGCTAGGTGCAGTTGTCCAGCAGTTTCCATCACAAGGTCCATGGTTCCCATCAGCTTGCAGTCCTTGCAGTTCGGATGGCATCACCTCGGGCTACTCATTCTTGGGCTTGGTCTGCTACACTTGTGTTTAGATGGGTCTGAGACACGGGGACTGGAGGGTAAAGATTCGCCACTTCCCTTTGGACTGGGTGTCTCTGAGGAACTTGCTTGTCTTGGAAACTTCTGACAGCAAAACAAAGAAACTAAGAAACCAAATCCAAACCACTCTGTTCTAGGGAGAATCTCACTCGGGCACCGCAGGGAGGAACTGTTACCATCACTACACACACACTGGAAAACAGGGAGGAAAACAAATGCAAAAACAAGGTTTGCTACTCGTTGAACCCTAGACCTGGCTTGAGAAGTTAGGAAYGCTCAAGGAAGATGTTCCAGAAAAAAATACTGAAAAAAAATTTGCAAAATGAACTAAATGAATTAAAATATAAATATTGTAATTTCAAATTACAATACCTTTAATTTAATTTAATCTTTAATATTATCTTTTAATAAACTTCTCAAAAAAATCCTGATACCAAACATCTTGCACTTTATGATATGGGAAAAAAAAAATTATGACATAAGTAGCCGTGTGAGTGGTAAATCTTGACCTAACTCTGGATGTTAAGTTGGAAGGAGGTGATCCTGTCTCTGCAGGTAGAAACATCAGCGTGAACCTGGTTCCAGCAAGAAGATCCTCCTCCAGGGCAGCCTCTCCTGATCGAGCAGGGAGGCTGCATCATTTCCTCATTTCYGGTAGAGCAGATGGATGATCTTAATCCTGCCCAAGAAGACTAACCAATGTTCATATCCTCTGGGTATCTGAAGCTGTCTGACCTTGCTCTGCACTTATTTCTAACTGTCCAAGTGAAAGATCTATTCCTGGTAAAGCCTCTCCTGGAGGACAATTTCTTTTCATTCACCTTCCCTTAAAACCTTTCTTGAACTTTTCTTAGCCTAAAAGTACATCTTATATAGCTGTGGCTTTAAAATCTATTTCACAAAGCAATCTAAGATTTGTTTTCTATTGCCTTTGCATGAAACACAGAATATTCTGGTAAATGCCTTAGCTTACCACAACGTTCAGGTATTCAAACATCTGTCAATGATCAAGGACTTGACTCTAAGGTAAATCACTAAGGATTCACTTGCACACTTTGTGGTTTAACCCCCCGTGCCTGTGGTGCACCCAGAGCCTGTGTTCAGACACAGGCATCTTGAAATCGCAGATCTGGAACTAAAAGTGAAAATAAATCCCATTTTATTTGGATTACTAATTCTGGTAATTAGGGCAAGAGCATGAAAAGCGAAACTGAATTTACTTCATAGATAAATGTAGATGGCATAAGGAGAAAAYGGAGAAAAAAACATGAAGCGAGGAGAAATGAAAGCTGCTTCCCAGTGACAAGCACTTTGCATTTTCTTTAGTAATCTTAAATGTATTTTAAAATGTGTTTAGACCCCTAACAGACATCTAGTGACAAAAACGAAAAAAAMCAAATGGTTAAATACACAGGTAGCTAAGGCTTCAGAAGCTTTGAATTGTTCCTCAGACCAAGATTCTCCATTACACGGAACGTGCCAATATTAAAGATGTGCAAAGATGATGATTTGAGAAGAGAAGGTTGAGAGGGGATCTGATCAATATGTCTAAGTACCCAACAGGAGAACATAGGGAGGAAGGGGCCAAACTCTTCTCAGGGGTGTCCAGGCTCAGTGGCAGGACAAGGGGCAATGGGTGCAAGCTGAAACCCAGGCAGCTCCATGTGCATGTGAGGAAGAACTTGTTTGGTGTGAGGGTGCCMGAGCCCTGGCMCAGGCTGCCCAGGGAGGCTGTGGAGTCTCCTTCTCTGGAGATCTTCCAAAGGCRCCTGGATGCCGCCCTGTGCCCCGTGCTCTGGGTGTCCCTGCTGGAGYAGGGGGYTGGACTGGATGAGCTCTAGGGGTCCCTTCCCACCTCTGGCATTCCAGGATTCTGGGATGTCACACCAGGCTGGCAAAGCCCTGCTCCAAGAGGACAGCGCCAAGCGCCCCATCCAGAGCGGGGACAGGGACAGGGTCACAGCAGCCCGGACCGGGGGGAGCGGGAGGCGCCAGCCACGGCCCGCCCAAGGAAAGGGAATTCCCCGCCTTGAACGGCGGCAGAAGTTGCTTCTGGAAGGGACTGTCAGCTGGCGGGAGCGCAGCACATCGCACCGCGGTCCCGCCGCGCACCGCACCGCTCTGCCTCCCGCCCCGGCCCACCAGGGCAGCGACAGCTCRGCTCAGCGCGCCCTTCTACTCCATGGCGACAATTCCAGGTAATATTTTTTTCCATGTMATATTCCATGTAATATTTTTTTCCCCCAAAGCAACTATTCCTGCAGCCTTGACCATTTTAACTTAGAGCCCTCTTCATGTCCCACGATATTTATTAACATATTTTTGTCTTTATAGAATATTACAGACTGTCACTTTCTGTCTTTTTCAGATTCACTAACATAAACTGATGAAATAACTTAAGMTGAAGTGCTTTATTGACCATTATGAAGTAGACCCTTTACAGTGAAAATTACAGTAGGACCAGGTTCTTCCCCATTAGCCACCTAGGCAGCATTTTGGACTCAGAGGGAATCACTCCCAGCCAGACAGCAACAGAAATGAAGTAAACAAGGAGAGTTTCAAAACACAGGGAATGTAAGAGCGTGGGAAAGCAACAAACAGCCCTGGATTTCACTGTCCTCGTGTCCAGGGCGGCACCTCTCTGTGCGGCTTCACCACCGGCAGCCAGCTGCCGTTAGGAAACCTTCATTGGGAATTTCATCCCAGCTTCCCATCAGCTGTGCCCGGCCACATCCCTTTGTAAAATTATTGTATTCCAATGTGGACTAAGAAGCCCATAACAGTCTCTTTAACTGATGCCTCTAGATCCCAGCTTGTTTCTTAAGCCTGTTAGGACCGCTGCTCCCTGACACACTGGTGCAGAGCTATGGGAAATACTCCCCGGGCTGCCTCGGGCCCGGCTGGCCTGCGTGGTAGCAGAGCCACAGCAAATAACGGGCTAGCCAAGCCCCCTGACACCTGGCAGCTCGGAGCCCCGCAATCCCGCCTTTGGAAAACGGTTTTTTTCCAGCGTGTCTCGCAACGTGCAGCTCCCCCCGCGCTCGGGGCTGCTTCGCCCCGCGAGCCCCGAGGCCTCGTTCCTCCCGTTCCTCAGCCCCGCGCTGCGGGCCGGGGGGCCCCGCTCCGCTCCCCTCCCCTGGGCGCTGCTGTCGCTGCGGGCCACGCACCTCGCAGGTCCCGGTCCCGGTCCCGGTCCCGGTCCGCTGCCCGCTGTCTGCCCGCCCGGTCCGGTCCGGTCCGGTCCGGTCCGGTCCGGTCCGGTCCGGTCCGGTCCGGTCCGGTCCGGTCCCTACCTGCTCGGCGTCCCTCGTCCCTATGGCAACACCGGCTGCACTCCTTTGGCGCTACTTCAACCGCCCTCGCTTCTCATTGGTTGCAACACCCTTTTCACCGCCCAATGGAAGCAGAGCATACCAAGGCTCCGCCTCCCCTCGCCGCTCATTGGCTAATGTACGCCTACCCCCGTCCGGGCACCTCGTAGTCCTTCCCGCGCGGCGAGGAACTACGTTTCCCAGCAGCCCCTGGGCGGGCGCGGCCGCCCGTTAACGGCTGGTGTCGAGGATAACGTCGCCGTGTGTGTGTGGGGACAGCGGGGCCGCCATGCGGGCGCTGCGCTGGGCGGCAGCGGTGGCCAGCGGTGGCCGCAGGGCGGCTCACGAGTGGGCGCTGGCGGTGCGGCCGCGGGGGCGGCTGGCGGTGCGGCTGCCGT
>NW_020455688.1:3597657-3624318 GCF_003342845.1 Nothoprocta perdicaria | reverse complement strand
ATTTCATCCAAGTGTTCTTAAATCCATCAGCAGTTTCCAGTTCCAGGCCTGGTGTGGCTCAGATGCCAACTTATTGGCAAGTGGAATTCCTTCTGGCAAAGAATTGCTCAGGGATAGTGTCTATTAAGTGTCATTTCTTGTTTCTGCATGCAGGTGTGCAGTTCCAAGACCTTTATGCAATTTGCCCATCGCTTTCTAGTTTACTCTGACAAATTCAGTATTTTGGATGAAACTTGCCAACCTYGATATTTGCACTGTTTTCAGACTTATTCAACGTTAAAGGTGACAGATAATATATTAGCTAAAAGATAAGAAACTAAATRTGGACTAAGGACCTTGCCAAGGAGTTCTAAAAATCAAAGTTTATTTTTTGTAATTTTATCAGCTCTTATCTACATGCTCACTGGCYCTTTTCAGTGAACTGTGGTAGTTCTGCCAGGTGGGACTTCTCAGAGATAGTGTTACATGAATCSTTATGAATTGTTGATATATTAAGTTCCAATTTTTCCCTACTTRGAAAGTACAAAGATGACATTTACTCATCTGTATTTCATTAATGAAATSAATCCCTGGCTTACAAATAATTAAAAAAAAAATCCAAGAATCATATTTGAATAACTGTTAGGTGCTACTCCAGATTATTCTACTTTTTTTTTCTTTTCCTTTTTTTGGTTAGGGGTAGGGTAGGAAGTTGTTGTTACRTTAAGATCCAGGATGTCTTTTCCTTCAGAAACAGTTACAGTGCTAGGAAGCTTCTGAAAGGTCTCTATTATAACTCTGATGTGAGGAATTCATTTAGCCTTTCAATTGTGGGCTCAGCTTTAAGACACCTACCTGTAGCTTGAACATCAGCTGGCTCTGCAGACTGTCAGGCTTCTTGCTGCTTATGTTCTTGAAAGCGGTTTTRTTAGTTTTTTTAAGCAAGTTGTTCAACTTGATTTTGTGGTGAGACTGTAAAATTCAAGCATCTTGTGCAGTGTTTATTGCATTCCCTCTTTTTTTACTAGTTGGCACCCTAGTCCCTGTGATGCTGATGTTGTTCAGGTTGTTCTCTAGTTATATCCAGAGTTTTATCTCAGGTTGTGGCTGGAAAAACACCCTATTATTAGTGTTATGGTGGAGATTTGAACTAACTTGCCTGTGAGGTTCTACTTCTAAGTGCTCCTCAACTCTAGTTTGTTTGGGCATTATCTTTTTTATTACTACATTTATTGTGTCTGGGTCGTTTCTTTGTATAGGAAAGAAGTATCCATTAGACATCAGTATTGTCATAAACACAGCATCTTCTTCTTGTAAAACAAATTTTGATCTAGAAAGGAAGCATCATAAATCACTTGCTAGTGTTTCAGCGTTCTGCAGACCTTCTTTGAATGCATGAGGTAGGGCTGTGTGTGTGTGTGTGTATTTATTAACACTGTTTATATCACTTTATCCATCCTCTTCTGCCACTTAGCTGTAAGAAGTTAAGGAAATGAGGTGCATGTTTTTGCAATCCCAGCTTGTTTTTTGAYTTGGGGCATTTCTTAACAGCTTTTRCATCTTTATATTGGAGTTTATCAAGAAGCTGCAAGTTAACTGAAACTGTATAGAAAGTGACAAGCAAATGCAGAGGATGATGGTAGCTTTAAATAGTGCCATAAGACTCCCTGTAGGTGTAGCAAGAGCTTATATTCCTTTCTCTAGTCTTGGTTTGTCTTTCAGTATCCTGCACCAGTTTTCTCTTTGGGAGCACTTAACCCTCCCACTTAAGTCTTATTTAAGTCCATGGGACCATTCTTGACAAAGTATTGTAGCTTCCTGTGGATGCAGGGTAAGGTTTGGCATATTGGCATATTGCAAGGCATATTGCAAGGCGTTGGGATATTGGCGTAGGCAAATGCAATGAATGCCTGGCTCTTGATGTTGCTAGTTCACAATTTCATCATTTTATGTTCTCATTTAAGCCATTCCTTCTGCCTACTGCAGCTCTTTGGACTGTTTGTTCCTGCTTTTTGGGKTTTTTTTTATAAGTGGTAATAGAAAACAGATGTGAATGTTTTCAACAGGGTATTTTCCTGATGTTAGCATGTAATATGGTGGAAACCAGATMATCAGTGTCTACCCCGAACCTTCCTGTGTGGCCAGAGAAGCAGATTGTCTTGATGCACTTTTGAGTGGTCCAGGGCTTCTAAGTCATTTTAAAGGAAGTGTTTCACCAATCAGTTTGAAATACTGTAGCTTTTGAGGCACCTCTACCTACCTGCTGATACCACAAGTCTCATTTTCCCCGATCATGTTTCTTTTTTTCTGTGAGAGTCCTTTAGACTCCAAAGATCTGTGGGTGCCTTTTGAGGTTTGTGTGGCTGACAATGGCTGCGTCCACAGCTTCTCTGAGGGAAGAACAGAGTAGCTATTTTTGCCATTTTGGCACTGAAATGGTATGTGTTTGGCTTCTCTGTGCTTGTTGGAGTTTCCCTGGCAGTGCTAGCCAGCTCTTCTGTGGCTTCCTTGTGGGGTCACTTATCCTGCTTTAGGAGGCCTCCTCATGAGACAGCGGGACTCCATTCCTTGACCACTAGTGCTTCTTGTAGCACGCCCACTCTGCAAAGTGTTTCCWGGCCCAGAATCCCAGTTTTGAGCAAGACAGCTTGGATTGCAAAAATAATCTTGTCGGGTTTTTTTTTTGTGAACTCCCAAGGTTTCTGCTGTACAAGGATGCATCATTTCCAACTCAGATGCCAGGAYGTGGCCCTACGCAGACCTCTCTCGGGACCACATCTAAACAACTCCCCAAGAAGTGAAGTCTTATGGAAGAGTTTTGTCCATTTGCTTCAGAACCTCTAGATCAGCACTGTTCAAATTGAATTAGTAGAAATACCACTGATGACTGTTTTTCTTTTGAGGAAACTGTCTGGGCTTCTCCAAAATTAACATAGTTGTGTAGGCCCTCAAGCCCTTGTTCGTGATGCTTGTTGTGCATGCAGTTGGTTGGGTTTTGCCCTCTGACATGTCTCAAAGCTCTCAAAGCTCAAACCCTCTCAAAGCAAAGGGTTTATTGAACTTTAGGTGTAGTTTAGTTAGCTTTCTGCAAAACCTGCTTATCCCATCCTCTTCCAGCCCCTTCTCTTTCCTGATACCACCTTGTGTGCATCCCCCAGTAAGCCTAACCTCCTGGCTCACTGGCAGTAACACACTCCTCTTACAGCAAAGATGGGACATGTTTCCTCTGTGTCTGCAGGGGTGCGGGATTCTCCTGCTTTGTCAGTTGGAAAAACTCCCCTTCGTGGATATTTGCAGTTCTCAGATTCTCTTCTTTCCATCATCTATGGGCTACTCGTTATGGTTTCAGCATCTGTTTTGAACAGCAACTTTTCAGTGTTGATCTTTCCACTCTGATTATGTTTTATTTAACGCTTCTAATACTGCTGGTCACCTTGGAAGATCTTGGAAATGAAAGGAGTGCTTTGACTGAGCTGAGGGATTCCCCCATCCCGTATATTCTCCTCTGCGGTCTTTAGAGTGTAAGTGGTCTCTCTCCCTGCCTCTGTTAGCCCTTCAGTTACTAGCTTCTCTGCACACCTTTCTGACTCCTATTCCAATTCTCTTTCTTTTTAAAGAACAGGTGACAGTTTGCCCTTCATTTACCTCTTATCAGTATTTACTCTGATCATTAATAGAACTGTTTGCTGGCACAATCAGCCTGCCTTAGCTGCACGAACCCAAACTTCTGCCCATTCCCCTAAACTCACTACAGAGTGTAAGTGGCAGAAAAACTGCTTTTGCTCTTCTGTATGAACTGCTGTGAGGCCATAAGTTACTCCCTTGATAACCACATTATCACCCCTGGTGACTTTCCTTTATGGGGATTTGTGAGCAGTAATAAGGTGATTCAGATGAGAAAACCAGTAATTCGTGTTCCTTTGTGCCAGGAGGGTAAGTCAGGCTCACCAAAAGAACAATGACAAGTGCAAACTCTTCTATACTCATTTGTTTTGCTGTTTGCCAATGGAAGCAAGATAGGTCCAAACATGACAAGGCACAGCTCTGCAAAGTCAGGTTTGCTCGCTTGAACCCTCTTAAAACTGCCACACCAACATCTGCTCCCCCACCTACCCGGCCTAAAAAGAAAACAACCCCAAAAAGCTACAGCAGGACCAAATAACTAAACAAAGCTCCAAACACACCTCACTGTAGCCAAATGAATTGTTTGGAGAGTTGGTGATTAGGGTCTATGTGAGATGCAGAGTTTGGGAGTCTTGGATGGCAGAAGATCAAAGAGGCTGAAGGTCAAGGGATGGGCTCAGTGGGTTTCAAATAAATCCCTGAAGAGTTGCACTGTGCCAGGCCCTTGCCAAAGGTTACACTCACTCTGCTGCCACTTCAAATACTCTCTCTTTAAGCAGGATGGTTGTGTACAGTTTGCAGTTTTCACCATCAGCTGTCAATAGTGATGCCACGCTTGCAAGTGTGCAGACAAAGTTTGCAAGAAGCTTGTTCTGAAACCCCCCACCAACACCCACTCTCTGTGCAGTTACTATATATTGTAATTGAATGTTGACTTTTCTCCTTCCGTTGCTAATAATTCTTTTAATTCCAGATTTGGATATCAAAACGTCAGGGACTGGTTGTGTGAAGATTCAGAAAATAGAATGTGATAACTGCGATATTGAAACTGAGAAGGGGACTAGTGTCTTGCAGTCAATAAAGGTACAAACAACCTCTCTCCATTCTGGCTCTCTTTTTAAAATGACTGTATGATGCAATGTAGTATAAAGAAAACAGTTCTGAAGATGGGAAGAATTCTAGTCGTTTGAAGTGCCCTTCACCTCAGCACCTCACCTTTATTTATTTTGTACAGTTATGACAGAAGTTAATAATCATAAAGAGCTTGGGATCACAAGTCCAGGAACCATTGATGATAGCTGAAGCAAGTCAGCAGAACTTGGTAGTAGTGGCAGGATGCCAGCTGGYTTTAATGAGGGTTAAATGCTGTGTATTCAAAGCAAGATTAGACCTACTAGGTCAAGGCTTTAAAATGCTTAACACCATTTATGTTCCAGGAGAGGGGGATTTTTTATCCAGTATCAGTAATTCTGTCAAACTCCTTGGTTTASTTTTCAATTTAGGTATGGACTATGTGTCTGAAATACCAGTCTAAAAATATTTCTGACAAATATGTGATACGGTCATGATCTTGCTTCCTYGGTGTTAAGACTTCAGGTTTCTTGATGTAGGTTTTTGTAGAAATAATCAGAATATGTCCAAAATATGAAACTGATTCCAACCAGTACCTATCATTAATTGGAACTGCACCTGCAGGAATAATAATATAATGAAATAAYAATATAAATTCAGAGGAAAGGAATTTAAGATGTATCAATTCTAATGTTTAAGTGTTATTGAAAGTTGAAAATCTTTCAGCATTTTTCTCTTACAACAGTAAAAGAGAGATGATTTTATAGGTCACGCTGGGGAAATTGAGTTTAAGGAGAAATTTAATATAAAGTGGAGCTAGCTCTGCTCCGTACTTGATATTGATAAATGAACCACAGGCTATCTCTGTGTTCCAAATTCTGTRTTATTGACCTTATTAATCCTAGAAAAGGTAACTGAAATCCAGCAAAAAGTTAACAGTACTATATATACTACTGTTATTTTAAAGCTTTGGTTAAAAATCTGTGTTATATAACCTCTGTTTGGTTAAAAGATTCTGTTGTATAAGATGTAGTAATAATAATAGTAACACAAGCTGCATAACAGGGGAGGGGAAAAAAAACAATATTGGGCAGTATTATTGGCAGTAACTGTTGAGTGCCATTACAATTGCCCCTATTTTTTCATAATCTTATGGGAAAAGAGGGTTCTGAGGAAAGGCACCTAATGAAGTCAGATCAGCTCTCTTTTCCTCAAGAAAAGCTTGATGTTGAGTTTTCAGCTTATTGAGCCTCTCAATTCACAATGTCAGGGAAAAGTGCAAGTGTAAGAAACTCTGTTTCCCCTCAGCGTCCCCTGTGTCAGGGGTGACAGGGAAAGCTTTTTTGCTCCCTTAAGCACAAGATGAGAGGAATAGCCTCTCATGTTCTTAGAAGATTTTCTAGAACACGCTTAAAACGTGAAGAATGAAGAAAGAACTATGGGTTCAAACTGAAAAACTTATTTAAAATGAAGCTTGAGTAAACTCTGAGGCTCTGCCTTRAATAGCTGCTTTTTTTAACCACTCCTGGTTTTATTGGCTCTGAAACACTAGGATAATGGTCTTGAGTAGAAGTTACCGACCTTATAGATGTTTGCAGGAGCAGAACCATGTAAATATGACATGTACAGTATCATATTTATCTGTACAGTTCTTAGTTTAATCTTGTTTTTAAGAACTAATAGGGTTCTAATAAGGTAGCTGTAACTCAGTTTTCTAACACTGATTCTGCAGAGCTACCCAAGTGCTGATCTTCCCTCMGGGGTAGTGTTTCTCTGAGCAAACTGAAGAGATATTGCCCTCTCCTGGATGGGTTAAGGAGATGTTTGACGTTGCTTCATTGTCATGCCATTCACAAACCTCATTAACCAGAAGATGAGAGCATCTCTTTAAAGCAGAGAGCAAAGCATCATTGATCTGTGACTTCTAAATCAAACAGCAGCAGCAACCTCCAGCACCCACAAACTCTGGTCGTGAGAGGGTTATTTAAGAGCATCCAGTGAGTAAAGTCACAGCTGCTGATTCTCTGAACCTCCCACAGGCTGTTTAAGTTGRAACTTGAAAACCTGCTAGGTTTGGGTGTAACGCTTGGTGTCTTTAGAGAGAACCCCCCAGAAGTTTGACATTGGTCTTCCCTATTCAGCGTGATAGTAGGAAGGTATAGTTAAATAATTCAAATTTGATCTCTCCCTTTTTTCCCTGCACCGCCTTCCCCTCCTGTGTTTGGTTTTCAGCCTCAAGACCTAATATTTGTCTTTTTGAGAGTACTTTCTCTTAAGAAGTTTTATGGTTTCTGGTATATTTATTGCTTGCCTAATTATAATTGCTACCTTTCTTTCCTCTTTTTGATATATCTCATTAATTTGCTTTTCTTTCAGTTGTTTGCAGCAGCCCAAAGGTATAAAGCAGTTAGATTTAAAACTGGTTTCTTTGGGGGAAAAAATGATAGCAATGCAGCTGCTCTACATTAAATACTGAATTGGAATGTAATGTACTGGGAAGTAGTCGCAGAAATGTATGGTGATATATGTGTAAGTTGTGCTAATTAGGTATAGAATCCTAAGGAGAGTTCTGTGGCACTAACTGTACTGATTCTAGTTTGTAAGTTGCTTCTTATTGTTAGCTCCTGTCTTTAATCTACACTGCAGCACTGGGCATGTGCTTCCCTTTGCTGCTGGTATAAAGAAAATCCAAAGAACCAGCTTGCTCCATGCTACTTATTTCAGCAGATACGGGGTACCTGTTTTGTTCAAAGAACTATTTTGATGGTAAAAGGTTGCTCAACATTATTTTTTCTTGCTTTCCTTACCTAACTATGAATGGTAAACTCTGTTTTTCAGAGTCATAAAATCAACATACGGACAAATGGAGGCAAAGTAATTGGTCTTGGAACACTCTATGGAAATACAGATATTCGTGCTACAGAGAAGGGTGTAAGTAAGAAGTGGAGCTTTTTTTTCCCAGTGGACATCACTAGTTCGGCGTGTGTGTTGCAAATTAATAAGCATCCTTTAAAATGGAAATGTTCTTCAAAATGTAATGGTTGTTGGTTAATTGTCCATTAATTGTCATTGCCATGCAGTTATCTGTCTTGCTTGGTTTGGAGTAGTAAACAGAGGCTCCACAAAAAGGTGACAAAAAGTACAGGAGTATTCTGTCAACATGCAGCTTGTAGGATATAATTTAAGCTTTTATTTTTTTCTTTTAATAAAGGAGTCAAATTCTTATAGGAATTTTGATTTTGTGCAAAAAAACTATATGAACCACTCAGTTTTGCACACTAATGCATATTATTGAGTAAAAATGCAACTTGTAACGTTGCATTTACTTATCTCTCATGGGCTGATACAACACATTGGCCTTTATTATGTAGACCCTCAAAATGGACTTTACCTTGGCTGATATTTATGCACTTAAACTCTGCAGTAGGCACYTGAGTTAGTGTCTCCTGCTGGGGCCTTGATGTGCGTTACCCTTCCAGCATTTTACAGTGAGAAACTGGAAACTGCTGCACTCTGTGTGTTAATCTGCAGCTGAGAAAATAAAACCCAGTCTAACTGAGGGGTGAGCGATTCAGTGAGAAGTACCATGAGCAGAGAAACAACTGCAGAAGGRAGTAGCCTGCTTTATTCTGCAGAGGGCAGTATGAGATTAACTTCCTACTGCTACTTTTTTTTTTATCTATTACGGTAGGACAAAAAAAAACCCAGTAATTTCTCCATTATTTTGAATAATGTAGAGCTAGGCCCTCCATAATACTAAGACTTCCAGGCCCGGGCTGGTTCTTCAGTTCGATTTGATTTCTTAGAGCAGAAGGGCTGCTACCTGAGTGCGTAGAGCAGCGGCAAGGCAGGAAGTTGCTGGTATGAGTGCAGTGYTGTCAGAACAGATTCTTGGGAAGAATCAGAAAAACATACAAGATTTGGGAGAATTCCATCTTCTCTGAGGAAAGAATCAAACCCAAGCTGTAAATCCAAGAGTACAAACCTAYATAGGTTCCATTTTGGTGCTCTTATGCAGTCTGTAAATCAGATTCTCACATCATACAGTCACTTACATACAGCTTTACCTGGTTTACAGCATGAATTTACCTGCTGCTGCATTTATGAAAAAATGTCAGTATTAAATTGCCTGCATTTCTTTGTAGGGGATACTAACCATCCTTTTTATGTGCAAAGGAGCCTCGAGGCTGCTGTAGCTGCGCTTTTCTCTTGTGTTTATGTCTGTACACAGTCACACATCCTTTTCACAAGAACATTTCTCATCCCAGCATAAAAAGTCTGAGCACTGAAAGTCTGATAGATGCCACAGTCCCATGATCGCTGCTGATTGACCAGCAGTTCTTTGGGGCCTGTTACTGGTTAATAGAGTTGGGATTCATCCCAAGCCACGAGCAGCCAGGAACGCTGTCTGCTTCCCGTAGCCAGGGACAAAAGGAGGCAGAGGTAGTTCACAGTCTTCTTTATTTACAAATACAGAACAGAACTTGGGCTCGATGTTGAAATTCTCATTAATAAGCTGTATAGAGAGTGAGATTTGTTTTCTCAGTTGCCCCTTCCTGCCAGTAATCAGCCTGCCTCGCACGTCCCACGTGTGCTGGTATGAGAAGTTTCTTCCATGGGTTGTCATCGCTGGGTAGCTACAGCCCTGTCAGCGTTTCTGTTACAAGCCAGTGGTGTCAGGGATTCCTCAGTTCCCTCCTGGACCAGGTGAGGATGTGGTAGAAGACACTAAACACTTCAGAAACGGGGAAAATATTTGAAGGGGAGGGAAAAACAGTGACTATACTCATCAAATATCTGAGCATGATGAAGGATAGAGTGTGCGAGGAGGGAATTGTTTTACTCAAACGCAGCAAGGTGTTAGTTTCCATCTTGAAAATAGGCTCAGGTGCAAAAACCATTTCAGTCTGATTTATGACAGACCGATCTTTTTTGGTGTTTATTTTTTCTCTTTAAAAAGGATAAGCAAAAACTGCCAGAACCTGAGCGTATAGTGGGGCTCACTGACTGCAGCTCCCGTGACCCTGCCCTCAAGGGAGGGAGGTTTCCCAGAAAATCTTGTGGGGAACAGACCAGATCATCCAATTTGTTCTACTGGAGAGTTATGAGCTGCCTTGTGCCATGGGGACTCTGTAGAGCGCTTAGTTAACGAAGCCAACTGCCTTCTGCCAAAAATTCATAGAAGCTAAATAACTTGGATCGAAAATGTATTTCCTCTCAGTGTGAACTCACGATCTCGAAGGCCTTAGTTCTGGACTGGAGCAATCTGGTTTTCTTCCCTTCTTTTCCTCCTTCCCCTCCTGGGTTTTGGTTCTTCTGAAGCATTTTTTTATATTAACTGTCTGCCTCGGTGCTTTTTATTAAGTATCAAGTATTTATTAAGCATTTTTAATAGTCATTAAAATGACTTGCTTATTGCTGTGCATTTATGAGAAAGGTAGTTGAGACTGATATGCAGGGGCAATCAACACATGAGTGTATTCTTTCAATAAAATAATATATAAATAAGGTAAATCCCTAAATAGGATCACATCTTGCATACCCTGGTAATAAATTAAGCTTTAAGGTTGAGATGCTAGAGTCTAAAATGACAGCGGCTTTTATTTGGTGTCTTCGCTTTGTACTATGGTGAAATACATTTCAAGGACATAGTTGCAGGGAACATAACACTGGAAGGGACAACATGTATTTTTGTGTATTAACTTTTTCACAATATAAAGGTGTTAAAGTGAGTAAGAGGATTTCAAGGTACATGGACATGAGATAGTTTGAGCTAGAAGGCTGTGAATCACTCTGAATAATGATTCACTGAAGAGTCAATGTGAGCAAATTAAAAACCTGTTAAATGAGGTTTAAACATGAACTTATGTGAATCCCTTATAAATCAACTTTAACTTGAGAAGGATAATATTCCATTCTCCTGGCATTTGCTGAGGATGGCATGTACTTTCTTTGTACAGTCTCAAGTTAATTGCAAGACTTGTTATTTGCATGTAGATCATGTTATTGTAGCTACCACCTTTTATTCTTCCAGTCCATCAATAGCACAATTTTCCAAGTCTTTTCTTATCTCCACAGTTTTATTGAAGGAAAAGAGGAAGGGGGGGGGGGGAAAGGCAGATACTCGCTCATTTTTCAAGGCATTTTTTATTTTTTATTTTTTTATTTTTTATTTTTTTTAATTTTTATTTTTTTATTTTTTTTATTTTTTTATTTTTTATTTTTTTATTGTTGTAAGAAGTTATGTTCACAAAGTGAGCAAGTGAAAAGTCTGCCTAAATACCTGCGTTGTACAAGAAGAGCTGTGGGTTTTGGTATGTCACCATGGTAAGCTCATTACCAAAGCTGTTAAGTGTCATAGTCACATATGAGCATTAAGTCTTAGTTATTAAAGCTGTGATTGAAAACAAACAAACAAAAAAACCAAAAACCATCTTTTTGAAAGACACTACTTGGATTCTTTTTAAAATAGTCAAGTTATTCTTTTAGGGATCTGGTTTTGATTGTTTGAGTCCTTTGCCTGTATTGATGGAGCTAATAATTCATAGGAATATTGTAAACTTTAATTAAATTGTTATTTAGAGCTGCATAAAGATGTTTTGTCTTGTGCAGTTTTTAACTGAGAACTCAATTTCATTTGTTTTGCACCGAAGCTTGCTTTCCTTAGTAGTGTTACTTCTTTGTGCCTTTCCAAAATGAGATGACAAGTTTTCCATTATGTTTATTTAAGTTTGTTTCTCTTAGAGCGTGAGTATAGAGAAGCTGCAGGGCACTTCCATCAACATATCCACTGAAGATGGGCTGCTGAAAACTAAGTATCTTTACGCAGAAACGTCATCCCTGTCGTCAGAAACTGGTGATATTCTACTGGGAAGTATTCATGGTAAGGAAATATTGTCAGAAATGTAGCTGTCCTGTTGGTGTCTGTAATGTTCCTAATAACAAAAGGACTAAAGCTCTAGGTTATCACTAAATTATGTGTAGTATGAGAGCAAAATGAGTCAATGTTAGAGGCTGAGCTGATGAGGATTAGCTTACAATATAGCAAATGGCGCTTATTTCTAAAACGGTTTTATAAGTATGCTCCTTGTGAAATAGGAAAAAGCAGATGTTATAGAGAAGAAGCATGGCACACATGCTAGGGGTGTGTTAAAGTATTGTAATTAAGCACTAAAACTATATTAAAAAGAAGGAGGGAAGGGATGGAAGGATGCTTCTCCCACCCTCACATTCTTCCTCTCCAGCTTTTTCTTATCCCCAGCTCCCAATGAGGTTTCTGGTAAAATATGGTTATATCTAGAAGTTTTTCCTGGAAATGGGCTCTGTGTGTGCTGGCACTCTATGCTAATAGAATAGTGACAGTTTCTATTCTTGAAGATGAAAGACACATTCCTTCATCCTTCCACCCCTTACTGTTCTTCATCTAGAACTAAAACTAACTAACTCTGGTGTCTTTCATGTAAATAAGTCAAGGTTGAAACTCGTTGTGTGGTTGTAATGTAGCAAAATTACTACGGAACTGTCTTTAATGTGTTCAGGGATTTTTCTTTTACTTAAAACTCTAGGGTGTGTGAAGAGAGAGTGTGAAATCAATATATTGAGTCCAGGCTTTTAGCTTTGTGCCCTGTAAACAATTTGCTGAAATTTTGTGGGCTTATCTTGCTTCAGAAGTGATTCTCCTTCCTTCTTTGAAAGACCAGTTCCACTGTTGATGTGGCATGGGCTGAAACCTGATTTCCAGCCTTGCTAGCTACAGTTCCTTTCAGCCTGTGTAGGCAGCGCTAAGGGTTTGTGGTTGTTTGTTTTTCTAACATGTAGACTGTTACTGCCAGCAAATAAGCTGACTTTTCTACCCTCCAGCAGATACAATCTGTGGAATGGTCAGTATGAGTGTGCTCATGCATCTATATGCATCCAAAAGATTATTTTTGTTATCTTAGTACTAAAATGAAATAATAACAGCTGTAGCTAGTGACTTACCTCTTAGTAATGCCTTGTTATAATTTCACTGAAGAACAATGTGAAAACAAATAGAATTGTATCCAAATTATACAGACATTTCTTACATGACTGCAGGGTTATTTTCATGAGCTCTTTATTAAATGGGTCTGGAAGACCTAATGTTATTTTATCTGTTCCTTTTAATAGAATTTGTACATCAAGATTTGCTTGGTTTTTGCAGTCTGTTCTTTCAGAAGAATATTTCCTGCAAAACATTATGCTCCTCAGTCTTTCAGTACTAAGACCAAACATTGCTAAAATAAAGATGTATATTAGTGGAAAATAGAATTAGTTAAAATTAGTTAGAAAAATTAAATTGGTCACTCTCATTTGTAGTCTTTGCCTTGTGAAGTACTTCAGTTTTAATCCTGAATCAAATTAGATTGAGGCCTGAAATGCTAAAGCTGACTCTGGTCAGAAACACTCTAGTAATTCTGTATTGTAGTCCTCAAGCAATCTCATAGCAGTTATATCTTCAATATTTTTGCTGTTTATATCTCAGATTCTGGAGATACGAGTATATAGACAGAATTATTTCCTTTTTTACCTCTCTGCTCTCACTTGCAAACAAAACCAAATCCCTTTATCATAGTAAAAACAAGCTACAGACCAAAGGCTGCCCAAGCCTTTCAAAGAGCATGAGCCTGTTGTGTGCACTGCATGTTACACGGTGCTCAAGCGGGGCTTCCTGCTGCAGAATGAAAACTTCTCTTGTGGTTTCTTATCAAATGCCTATATTATGGCTGAGAACATGATTAAAAGTAGCATTCAACATTTAAATTGAGTTTAATTTTTTAATGTCTGTCATTTCATTCCTTCTTCCACTAAACTGTTTGTACGTCTTTTGTAACTGAGGAATTTAAAAATGTTTTTCTTAAACATTAAAGTGTTTCTCTGTGACAAGGTGTAATTCTTACACTGCAGGAAATACTGATAACACAAGCTTTTCAAACAAGTCCCCAAATAAAACCTTCATACTGGAACCAATTATACCTTTAAATAGAAAATCTTAACTGCTTCAAACCAGCAGTTTTATTGGAAATGTTCAGAAATGTGCTGTTCCCAGTTAAATTTGATTAAAGAAGGTCATTAAAATATTTTAAAAGATACTCTGAGAATGAGGGGCCAAGGTCTCTATGGAAATGTGGGTGAGTGCACAGGATTTTTTTCCTGTAGACCAATCCACAACTGAATAGGTTGAGCTGGGACTGTTCACTCCACTATTGCAGGGAGAAATTAAGGTAGAGATGAGGTAATCYGTTGTATGGAGGCATTTTGCATTGCTCTTTTGCAAGCTTCATGCTCAGGATAAAAGATTAATGCCTTATTTTGAAGATACTGRTTTAGAGTCACTTTAATGAGCAGACACACACAGAAGAAGGCCACAACTTTGAGGCTGAGAAATATGCTGTTGTATCTAAGGGCAAAAACATGAGTGAAACCTCTCTGCATTGAGGCCCATAGRAGAAATAAACAGGGATTTAGACTCGTCTTCCTTTGCAGCTCTGCCAAAGCCTTGGGCTGAGTCGCTTTTCTTAGAATTGCAGAGTAATCTGGGTTGGAAGGGACTTCTTGACATGTAGGCCAAGCTACAAGCAGGGTCAGCTAGAGCAGCTTGCTCTCRGCCTTGTCTGCTTGAGCTCGGCATTATCCCCAAGGACAGAGATTCCACAGACTTTCTGGGCAACTTGTTCCAGCCCGAAATTACCCTTGTGCTGAGAAACTGAGTCATCATTTCCACTGTGGCAATTTGTAATCGCTCTCCCTCTTTTTGCTGTGTTTCCCCAATAAGAGGCCGGCTGGTTTCTCTGTGCCCTTGTGTTAGGAAGCCAGAGACCACAACAGGATGCTCTTTCTAAGGCAGAACAAGCCCTGCTCTTCCAGCCAGTTCTGGGTCCTGTGCTCTAGCCCCCTCATCATCTTGATGCCTTCCTCTAGCCTTTCCTCTCTTTCCCCTGATGTATCTGGAACCAAAGAGTAGTTCAGCTTCACAAAGACCTATGTGGAATGGCTGCATGACCAAAAGTAGGGTTTTATGCATGGCCTGTGGATGTTGCAGGCTGCAGCACGGCAGGAAATTCCTACCTGCTTCCCTTCTAGCTAAATATTTGACCTGTAGCTGTCACCATAACGTGCGAGTGTGTGCATTCATGTCATATCTGCCATGTTTTAAGTTAGTGATTAATAGGAGTTTGATCTCTAAATGTTTAATGTTCTTCAGAGATCTGTTTAACTAAACAAAGCAAAAAAAGAGAAAAATGAAGAACAGCCAGTAAATCTACAAGTTCAGGAGCTCTATTCAGACCCTGTGTAATGCAGCTTCAGCTCGTGAGACTTGCTAGTTTACAAAAGACATGGATTTTTTTGTTGTTTGTTGTACAGAAATAAGTGCTAGTTATGGAAAGAGGGAGGAAAGAGGTTGGATAATTATATAGTGTGTGTGTGTATCTCTTAGAGGGGAAGGGAAAGGTTACAGTGAAACCAAACCTCTTGCCAGTGCATTGAAAAATGCTTTCGTTTCAACTCTGGCATGCACAACCACCAAGTATTTTGTGCCGAGTGTGCTTGGAACAATAAATGTAGGACTGTTGATAACAGGCTGCTTTTTTAGCTTCCAATGTATGGACCACTAAGAAATCCAGTGCCAGCTGCGTTGCTGGGATGGGCTCAGCCCTCATCTCTGTGCACTGCTGCTTAGCTGCTGGGGGATGTTGGGAGCAGAACTGGCAAAATTTGAAAGGCCTCTTCCAAAGGATCTGAAAATTTTCCTAAATGTCATGTATTACTAAAATTGGATAACATTATTGTGATCAACTTTGTTTGTCTGTTGTCCTTCTGGGAACATGAAGGAGTGATAGGAAGGAACTGTTGTGGTTTAGTTCTTTCATTTAAAGCGTTTTGTTTGTGATGTAATTGTACATTTATGATAAACATTGAATTTTAAATGTTCAAATAACTTTTTTCTTTAGACTGTTAACAAATATAGATGGCTTTTTTCCTATGAGATATCCCATCCTTTCAGATTCTTGTGCTGCCATATGCTGAGGAGGAGCTCTCATTTTGAGATTTAAGAGTGAAATCCTGCACGTTGCTCTGAACAGGCACTGGCAGCTTCAGCAAGAGGCCACTCTACATTTCATGTTTTGCACCTTCTCATCCTCCTCAGGCAGCCTAACACATGAGGAGCCTTGTGAGAGGTCAATAAAAGCTATTGATAGTGGGTCATCATGCCCTTCAGTTTGGAGGGAGTAGCCGATTTTCATGACTTCTCTAGGACTTGGCTAGGAAGTAGCCCTGCAGGCTAAAGCAGAAAATCCTTGTCCTCAGCTTGGAGAGTGGATTTTTGTTTTTCTTTTTCTCTCTCCAGAGTCTCCAGGCCCACACAAGTGTCTGTATCTGCTCACACAGACTCATTCTGTCTGTGTGTCTCTCAGATGGCTGCTGTTTCATTGAAGTGGCTTTATAGCTTTGTTACTCATCCTGTTAAACTGCCATGAACAGCCAGAGTGCTGTTGCAGTCATCTGAACAATGTGGTGGAGGGTGGGAACTGTCCCCAAATAAAAGACTGAATGCAAAGTGCCTTTTGCTTTTCCCTCTTCCATATGTAGCCTCTGCCTTGAAGCTTTATCCAGTGCTTTTCTTATTTCTGAAATCATTTCACTGTTACTTATCCACATATGTTGTTGTTTCTTTTGTTTGTTTATAAAGCAACAATGTTTAGGCAGGGTAATTTACCCTGTTCTGCTTTTAAATGCAAGTTAAATATGCTTTTATATATTTATATAAATTTATATATATATATTTAGTTTATATATATATATTTAGTGATATATAGTACTAAGGTGTATTAGTACCGTAGTACTAAGATGTACATGGCATCACATTCCTTTAATCTGTAATGATTTGAGAAAAGTTAAATTTGCTTTTAATATTAAAATGCCTCTTTTTTTCTTTTTTCTAATAGGCAACACCACCCTGCAGACCAAGACGGGGAGTATCACAGTAGGTGGGTTCTACCTTATCTCTAAGATAATATTCTACTTTCCCACTCTTCTCTCTCTTTGCTCTTTTGGAAAAGATTAAGAGAGGATGTAAGGCCATGAGAAGAAAATCAAGTGTGCCTCAGATATGATCGTTTTGCCTCTTAACCTTGCTCTGTATCTTCTATCTGTTATTTTTCAAAGACAAGCTTTGTTTAATTTTTGTGTCATGGAGTATCCTGTAGTCACTGCTGAATTACATGTTGTGTTTGAAGAAAAACAGCTTCCTGGAAGACTTAAAAAGCTACTGCTACTTTCTAAAGAGGTGCTTTGACCATTGTCTGTCACAATGAAACAAAGGGAGATTTTGGGGGAGGGATAAATTGACCTTTTATGCAGTGGGAAGAGGTGTATTAATTACTACATTATCTTAGGAAAATGCTAGGACTCTTTTTTTTGCAGTACGTTGACATAGAAGTGCAACACTATAATCCTGGTTATTTCTCTGATAGAAAATTGAAGTAACAAACTGTCTCCAATGAAATCCTGAAGGACTTCTGCAAATAAACATATTTACTGAACCAAATCTCAAAGTCTCCTGCCGATGATAGTGACCCTGCTACTAAGCATCTTTCAGGAATAGGCTGTACTATTACAACTTTTTTGTACTTCTAAACAATCTATATCAATGTCCCTGGAAAATAAATGCAATACACATTCTTAAGGGTTAGTCATTAAACCACAAACTTAAATCAGGCTTGTTGCTCTGTTTTTCCCTCTGTTAAATAACTAACGGAATATGAGAATTATTAAATAATGTTTTTTAACACAGGATGTGATGATTCTTTCCACCAACAAATGGTGATTATTTTCCTTAATTAATCGGGTTTAGTTTAAGCATTGGTAAGCCTGGTAGTTGAATTGTTTTTTCAGTTTTCAATTCTGAGAGGATAAATTATACTTAGCCTTTTACCAGAGAGGGTAAAACCTCATCTAGATTCTTTTTTCTTTAGGATTTTTTTCGAAGCAAAAATGCCTTTTAAGATCAACTCCTGAGATCAATGAAACAACTTGAGATAAATGAAAAAGAAATGTAAAAAAGTTTAGAAGTAGAAGCCTTCGTGTATGAAGAATATAGGGCACAGCATAACTTGCTGGACTGCCAAATATCAACAGAAATTTGATGACAGAAATGAGAAGAAAAAGACAGATCCTCTGACTTCCTGGACTAGATTTTCGTAGACAGGCAATGCTTATTTTTCTAAAGGCCGAGTGTCAGCATCAAGCTCTTAATAAAGCTGTTAACGAAAGGTATTTCTTTCCTTTTTGCTTTTTACAGCCATAGACTTTCTAAATTTCTGCTGCAGGTTCAGCTACAAAGGTGTTGCTGCCTTGGGTAGTCTGAGGTTAGGATGCTTGTTTCCATCTGCAAGCAAAAGCTTAATTATTCCTTCAGTGAACATCCTGGAAAACGTGATGTGCGTTTCCAAAGAAAGTCTAAAACTTTCTTTGGCGACACTGAGTTCATATTTCCATTCACCCACCTACTCACGTTGACCCACTAATACTGCATCCATCCCATGCAAAACCAAGAAAGTAGAAAGTTTGCAGCAGAGCACAGTGTTGCTGAACCCTGCGAGGTGTGAGAGTTGAGGTCTGCAGCTTCTCCCTCTCAAAGGGACTCTCAAGGCAGAAATAGAAAGTTATTCTTCATTCCTACCAGTCGAGCTTGCAGTTTTATAGAGTTAGCAACGCATTTTATTCATTAACTGGAGAACTT
This sequence comes from Nothoprocta perdicaria, assembly GCF_003342845.1. NCBI lineage: Eukaryota > Metazoa > Chordata > Aves > Tinamiformes > Tinamidae > Nothoprocta > Nothoprocta perdicaria. Next base: position 3,605,882 of record NW_020455688.1, on the reverse strand, counting down.
GCTCATCTCTAGATTCTTGAGCTGGATCCTTAGCTTTTTGGGGATTTATTTACCCGTCTAACTCATAGTTAAGAATACTTCTAAGAGTATTAGGCTGGGGGAAAAACACCAAGCAACTGCATAAATCGACAGTTTTGTGTTCTTGTATAATTTTGCGTTATAAAACTGGGACTGCTCTCCTTTTTTTCTGTGTGTTTTCTTTTAGTTATCTTTAGAACAAGATACTTTAGAACAAGAGCTGTTTTGTCAGTTAAAAAAAGAAAGTTTTATCTGGTTTGGCTAGTTTGTATTATTTTTCTATGTAAACGGGTTTCTATTTTTTGAACTATTCTATATTTTTGATAGGGGGTATCACTGCAACTTGAAGTGCCTGGCACCTCCTGCCCAAACAAATGTTGACTGTGAGGTCAGAGCAGGTTTGGTCAGACCATCCCTGTTTGAAAACCCCTGAGGCTGGAGCTTGCACTGCCTCTCTGGGCCAACTGTTCTGCTTCTTGACCATCTTCAAGAAGGAAGATTTTCCTTATATCACAGAATCTTCAAGGTTGGAAGGGACCCCTAGAGCTCATCCAGTCCAGCCCCCTGCTCCAGCAGGGACACCCAGAGCACAGGGCACAGGGCGGCATCCAGGCGCCTTTGGAAGATCTCCAGAGAAGGAGACTCCACAGCCTCCCTGGGCAGCCTGGGCCAGGGCTCTGGCACCCTCACACCAAACAAGTTCTTCCTCACCTGGAGATAGAACTTCCTGTTTTTATATACAGAACTTTATATAAGTTCGGACTTACACCCAGTCTGAACCTCTCTTGTTTCCGCTTCCAGCAGCTCTCTTGTCCTGCTCCACTCTGAGGAGCCTGGGGCACCCTTCATTGCTCCTCGCAGACACCCTGAGCTGCTCGAGGCCTCCTGAAGCTGTCCCTGCTCCAGGCCGGACAGCCCCATCCCTCAGTACCTCCTCACAGGCCAGGTGTTGGGATCCATGACCTGGGATCTGGGACCAACTTTGGGGCCAATCCAGTGGCCTCAAATCTGAAGCCAACTGCTGCCCTCACTCATGCTCATTGATGCCCATCTTCTAGTGATAGCCCCAGCCTTGGTTGCATTCTTCTGCATGTGGCCTGTGAGTAGAGGGGAATAATCCCCTCTCTTCATTTCCTGGCCTTGTGTTGGTTAATAAATGCAGGATACTGGTGGCCAGCAGAACTTTAGTGGGTCTGGTGTTGTAAGAATAAGAAAACTAGTCATAGTTATTTTGTTTGCTATCGTGTTTCCCCATTTTGGATGGGTGGGCTGGGTCCAGCTTAGAGGCAGCAGGAACTATTAGAGAAAGTAGAATGACAAAAACCTGGAACAAACAACAAAAAAATGACATTGTGTAAAATTCTGTGGGGGTTTCTTTTATTCTAACCTTTCTTTGGCAACTGACACTGTGGAAGACCTAAAGGCTTTTGAGACTTGCTGTGACTGACTCACTCTTTTAAGACTGCTGAAAATAAAAATACATAAATTTCAACCTTGTCAAAAACCTGTGTGGCAGCAACTTGAGATGTGAGTACGGCCTCGACACGAAGGTGAACAGAGGTGTCTGAGCCTGGCCCTTGTCTTGTGAGGAGGGCTGTGCAGCAGTTCCCTGGTACAGAGACAGGTGGCTAAAATTTTCCTTTGAGGAGGAGTATTAATTATGAGAAACAAAAATGCTCTTCAAAATATTTTTGCATAACTGAGTGCATAACTGTACTGTTATGCACTGTACTCAGTTATACAAAAATATCAGTATCGACTGAAAGAACTGAAATATTTTCAATAACTGAAAACAGTAGACAATAACTTACCTAGAAGTTATTTTGCATCGGTGCTCTTGCCTGAGCATTCACCTTTGGATGTGTTATCCAGGGAATTTTTAAAGTAGAAACCACAGTTCTGTGTTATATTAAAGACATTATGGTCTCTGCTTTAAAATATTTTTGGTACTTTTTTAACATATGATCCATGCACAAACTTGGCTCATAATAGAAATTCCTTCTACTGATAGAGTCGATGCTATTTCCTTTATTATTCATGCTGCTTGGTTCTTCATCTTCCAACCTCATATTGCAGAACTTGGTCTCTCCTTTGTGCTTTCCTACTCACAGACCTTTTTTTTAATTTGTTCTCCTGCTTTCTTCTGTGCTGTGTCCAAGACCAACCTACCAAGCTTGCCTGCTGGTTTGCAAACTGTGTTTTATATTAAGCATGTCTGCTCCCCAGGCAGGCTAGGATCTCTCATGTATAAGGATATGAGGAAAAAAGCAAAGGCTTTTCTTTAAAAATGAGARAATCCATTATTATGGACATGTTAATATTGGCTGAGTTGTTACTTAGCTTTATCATCACCATCCCCATTTGCCTATTATCCTTCACCCTCCTAAAACATTCTGAATCTTTATCAAAACAATATAAGATAGCCAGCTAAGTAAACATAAATCTTTCTCATGCTTCACATATGATGGAATCTTACATTGTTTCTGCTATCCTGAAACAAATTATAATAAAGATCTTGTATTTTTCCATTGAATTTCCATTGAATGAAAGTTTTACACAGATTTGTAATGAATAAGGACAATTATTATACACCATTGGGAAAAGTAAGGATGTTTTTGCTTGGGTTAAGGCAAAATCTTTTGTGTTCATTCTTTAAGGCTTTTTAGTTTTATAAAATGAAGGGAAGTAGATGCTAAATGGTTAGTGCTGTGAATGAGCTTTCAGTTTTGTCACTCTACAATTTTTCGCAAGTTACCTATTTTCTGAGTTATCTTTTAAACAGAAAGACTAGCAGGCAGATTGGCTGTAGCAAAWAGATAATTTGTAAGGAAAAAAAAAMCAGAACTCCTCTTGTTTGATCCGTAAGATTATATCTAAGCAACAATTGGTACATTTTTTTAGGCTTTGCTGTATTCATGCAACTCTTCCACTGTAAGTCAAGAATTTAAAAATATCTCTGATTCCTTCTAAACTTTGCAATTCAAAAGAAGGGAACTGCCATGATGTTCTAACAGAAGAGTTTCTTTCAGAGCTTGTTCTTTTTCTTGGTGTTGCTGTTCTAGGGACTTTCTGTAGAGCACCTGTGAAAACTGCAGTCTGGGCATTTCTTTATGTTACTGTTCATGTAATATCTGCACTCCCCCTCATCTATTAGTTTGCACAACTTCTTATTTTGGTTGTCTTAATTGAGAATCAGTGTCTTTTTTGGAAGTGCTCCAGCTTGCTCTTCGGCACGTAGAGCTTTGCTCATGTGGGACCAGAATCTGGCTTCCTCTCTTAGGAGTTAGAAAGACCAACAAAGCTGGTCCCTGTTGCGGAAAAGTTATTCTCCACAAAGCTTAGCAAAACATTATCAAGGGCATTTTGCTTCACTGCCTTTTTCTTGCACTAGCAAATTCTTAAATAGCCAGAGTTACTCAAGAGTGACCGTCTGCTCTGTTTCCTTTAGAAAGATTCATCCTTGCCTTTCCTCTTGAGCTGTCAGTCCATAACAGATTCTGAATTTAAAGTATCCACTTCTTTTTCATGTTTCTTATCCTCAGTTACGCACATGAGTCTCAGCTAAAGCTGGCTATGTATTTACATTTAAAATAAATGGCCTTGCAGCTTTTTTACTGTCATATATTGTCTCCATTATTTCAGCTGTGTTCCTTCCAGTCTGTGCTATTTTATACAAAAGTATTTCTTGTTGAAAAACTTAATGTTCTTGCTAAAACGTTAAAACATTGGCTGTGTTTTATTCCATTTTCCTGCATTTTTTGTCTCATTTGTTTAAGAGTTACAGAGGCTTGAAATTACAACAGCATTTTTAATAGACTTTGCAGAAATGATAGCCAACTTGACGTCTCTCCGTATCCTTATTCATTTGCATTTAATCTCATAACTATAAAATTGTTTCCAGAAATCATAAATCACATCCAGTTGTTTCTGCAAAGTATATTTCACGTTGCTTCCATAAATCAGAGCTAAACATGTATTGTAAAATCTGCTGTAGTTTGGTTAATGCTGCCAAAGTTCTCAGTGTTTTTGAAACTTTACTCCAGGGATTATTTTTTCCCTCCATCACAACAAACTTCCTGATAAGTGGTGTATGTTGGGAGTCCAAATCCAGCTAGGTAGCAAGCAAGGCATCCGCCCAGAATGGAGCTTTCCAAAGCAGTTGGGGTAGGATTTTTCAGATTTTTCTTAATATAGATAATTAAAAAATAAAAGAATAAAAAGAGAAGACTATGCAGTCATGCAGCACCACTGTATCTCCTAAGAGCTGCTTTTGGATTTGGAGACTTTTGGTGAAGAATAGGAAAATAATAATTAAATAATCTTTAACCTCTGTAAAGTACCATCAGCTGGTTATCCTGTATGGACTGTTAGCAGTTGTTTTTCCTGAAAGGAGTTCCTGTGCTTTTGGGAATCCCTCTTTTCTCACAGTGCAGATAAAGGAGCTCCCTGCGTGTTTTGTTTAAAACAGAAAAGCAGGAGACCAGATATCTCCTGTGTCTGCTGCGAGCCAATCTGTCAGGCTTCAAAATCTGTCATTTGGAAACTTCACTAAGATGTTTATAACCATTATCAATAAAATATCACAGAATCCCAGAATGGCTGAGGTTGGAARGGACCTCTAGACATCATCTAGTCCAACCTCCTGCTCCAGCAGGGACACAGTGTCTTCATTGTAACTTAGCCAAGCAAAGCACTTTTTCCAGATCTTTCATTTCAATTAACGAGGATTTCTTTTTTCCTTTAATTCGGGTTTGGAGAAGTGTTTTAACACAGAATTCATGGAGATGGGAAAACCCTTTGCAGTTCTATACTTTATCATTGTTTTCTCACTAGCCAAAAGATGGGGCCCCCAGGCTGAGCAGCGACCGGCTGCTTTCCGCCTCCAAAGCAATCAGTTTTAGCTGTGGGATAATAACCCACATTTTTCCTTCATGATTTTAGTGTTACGTACTCTGACCTTCCACATCTGTGCTTGAGATCTTGGATGAGAAAAGCTCCAGTTCAGTTTAACACAAGAACTATATGGAAAGCTTTAAGGGTTTAAGGGTTTTAATGCTAGACATCGTGGTTGTGATTAATGAGGTGTATTCTCCAGTGAGAACTTTCGTTGTGTAAAACTGGCAAGATTCAGTCAGGTTGGATTTTGTTGTTTTAGCCAGCTCGGAAAGTTTGTCTGTGTTTCTCTGCACATCCAGAAACTAAGAATAACGAATGAATATAGTAAGTATTTATTGAAAAAGAGAAATGAGATAAAATCCTTTAATTTTCTCTCTCTTTTTTTAGATTCCTCTGATGGAAGTCTAAAAGCTTCTACAGATCATGGGTCAATAGATGTCTATGTCAGTCAATTGAGAAAAGTGGATCTGAAATCCCAGAAAGGTTAGTAGACTGGAACAGATGGTTTTTATGTGTATGTGACAACTTGTGATCTAAAATGAAAAGTGTGAGGGTTGTTGCTTGTCTGTCTGGAAAAAAAGAGTTTCTAGTGATTGTTCATTATCTACATTCTCACATTCTCATCATTGGAAAATGTATAAATCTTAAAATATGGTAAGCTCTATAGAGAGGACAAGGATATACAAAATAGTTCCACAGGTATTTTTACGTACTTTTACTAGTAAATATAGTAAGTTCTAGTAAAATGGAATGTATTTAACGAAAAAATAACTAATGATATCTTCAAAACATTGCCTGACATCTGTTCTGGCAGCAGAGTTTAGTGAAGGCAAAGTTGATGAAGTTCTGTTTCCATTTACCCTGTAAATTCAGAGTAACTGCTGACAACTGCTGAGCAGAAAATGTCCCATTTGTGATAAATCAGCTACACGTGTGTTGCTTTTTATGAGTCACATCGTTGAGCTATTCTCCAAGGATTGCCCAAAAGTGAAGCTCTTCMCTATGCTAAAGCTTTTGTGCATCCAGCAAAATTTAGATGGAGATACTGGTAGCTGCTTGTTTTTCAGGGCTGTTACAGGCATCTGATTCTGCAGGATTTAGGTTTTGTAGCTGGTGTTGCTTTCTGACTGCTGCTTGAAAGTTTTACAGTCAGTTTTCTGTTCATACCATTATTGGATTTCTTGGGCATATTTAAAGAAACTTTTAAATGTTTTTCTAAAGTGAGTCAAACTAGAGAGCGTACGCACAGCAAGCGTGTTCTGACTTCTGCTATTTTTAGTTTCAATGTGTGAGACAACTTCCAAACACGGTGACTAATTCCAAACACAGTTAAGGTTGGCAGATGCGGAGCCCAGCAGTTGCCTTCAGTCTGTGGCCTAAAGGATTCACACTCAGGGGAAGCAGAAGTCAGAATTTCCATTGTTAATGTTTTAACCTCAAAAGCAGAGCTGTACCGAGCACCAAAGGTGCAGTTCTGTTGGTAGGTGGCAGGTGAGAGAGAGTTTCTGGGGTGGTTAGAGACCCTTGAGTCTGTAGCCTTTCAGTCCTGTGCTGGGCAGCAAAGCAAAGGCAACTGCTGACACCAGAACATTACAAGGATCATCTGATGGATTGTCCTTGTAACGAGGTCCTCCAGTGAGAGCTGCGCTCGCCGTGTACAACGGTGTTAATTTTCCAGGCCCCCTAGGAAATATCGTGGCACCATTTTATGCATTTTACGAGTATTGTTCTGGTTGTGATAAATGAAATCGTCCTTGCTTATTCTTTCAGAGACAGAAAGAAAGATTGCTGTGTCTGAATACTCTTAAAAATGGGATGACTTGCTTCAAGTTGGCTAAATTGTTGTCTGTTTGATGCTTTGATCTGGATGTTAATCAACTCTCACTTAAATTTATACCAGGTTCCATTAAAGTCAAGGTGCCTGCCTCTCTCAAAGCTCATTTGCAATTGTCGGGGAGGAAAGTGGATGTGAGCTCAGAGATCCATTTAGAAGAAACACAGAGTGCCTCTAAGGATGATCACGTAACTCTGAGTGGTAAGGCTTGCTAGTTTGGGCTCTCACTAAGTGTCTGCCTGGCCTTAGTCAAAGATATTTCCATTTTCTTACCAATTCCTTGCTCTTYGCCCCTTGCTGTTTCATCTCTTTCAGCATTAGGTGCTTGCTGGTGCCAGTGAGCTCCCCATGTCACTGAYTGGTTTTCATTTTCTTTGGGAAATGATTTGTGAGTATGAGGGACTCTTTCCCTAACAAAAATCATAGAGCCAAATTCATCCTCACGATAACTCCARTTAATCTGGGAGTGTAATAAACAGGGGTGTGAATATGACCTGTGGCCTTATACATGGCTTAAAAACTGCTTAAGAGTTTACTGATGGCTTAGATGGTCTGTGTCATATACTGAGAAGTCTTCTTGATGTGTGTCAAAAACAGAAAAAAGTTGTGTGTGGCACAACTTTAAAAGCTGTAAATGTTAAACAGTGCAAGATAGGCTGAGAAATGGTGGGTGGAAGATGGCCAGGAAGGCACAGAGCGGGCTGGAGCGTGAAGGACTAGAGGGGCCAGGGAAGGACCTCTGGTAATTACTGGAAACCTTCCCCTAGCAGTTGTAGAGCTGAACTTGGCAGTGCCCAAGTGCTGCTCTGCCCTGCGTTACAATAAAGTTGTACAATTCAGTGTCGGGGGSGGAATTTCCCTCTTGCCCTCCCAGCTGCTCCATGCAGGAGCTCTAGGTCCTGTGCTGTTACCGGCTCCTTGAACTGCATTAGAGGCAAAGGTAGTGTAAGAGGCTGCAGCTTTCCTTGGGAGCGTGTGTTGTCAATATGACCTGATGTCGTAATCGACTGAATGAGGCTTTAAGTTTTTCTTTTYTCTTAAATCTAAGAAAATACCTACTTATTTTTCTTTGCATAAAAAAAWGTACTGCCAAAGTCCTCAAAGCTCGGCACTGTTAGAAGCCTCCTGTGTGAGCAGCTCACGGAGCCCGTGTGCGTGGTACTGTGCTCTTGAACTGTGTGCACTTACCTCTGTCTGCCTCGCGGTGTAACGAGTGCCCCAGTTGTCTGCTAGGGATGAACTCTGAGAGAGCCACGTTGGGAGCTTCCCGGCTGGCAGCAACGGGAGGGCCCCAGCTGCAAATGGAGTCACTGCGGGAGCAAACGGCACCTTCCTCCCGTGGGGCACCCTGGCTGCTCTGCCCTCTTGTTACACCAACAGCCTTCAAACCACAGAACCACAGAGTGGTCGAGGTTGGAAGGGACCCGTGGAGCTCATCCAGTCCAACTCCCTGCTCCAGCAGGGACACCCAGAGCAC
>NW_020455688.1:3591636-3597197 GCF_003342845.1 Nothoprocta perdicaria | reverse complement strand
CCTTCTCTTCTCCAGGCTAAACAGGCCCAGCTCAGTCTGTCCCCTTCCAGATGCACACAGCTGAGTTGTCTCTCTGCTTTCCTGATCCTCTCGCTGTTTATGTAACACAGTCACTGCTGAAGCAGAAGCGATTTCCAACCCACCATCCCGCATCCAGATGATTTTGGCTGTTTAGGCCAGGAGTAGCTCTGATTAGTTAACCCTCAAATATCTCAGATCAGTGGGAGTTACACCCACACAGCAGCCTTTGGCCACTGTAGGTCAGTTGTTTAAAGAAGTTACAGCTTTTGTCAAAATTAAATATAGATCTAAATTTATCTGGATACAAATGAATGAAAAATAGACCCTGGAATGTATTTTCTGTGAGATACAATTGAACTAATCTGATGCTGCCTGAAGTGATAAATCCTCCTCCATCTTTACAGCAGGCATTTACCTTCACTGATTACRAGGCTCCCTCATCATTTATAGCATTGATATCACTCTTGCCCTTTTATTTGCTAGTCAACAAGAGGCTACAAACCTGAAAAGAGATGGGATAGGTGGCTCTGAATGTGCTCTGCTCCTTTCTTACCCTTTTTTTGGCCTGCCCTTCCTTGGCCGAGGCAGGATCATCCTGTGGCTTGGCCAGGGAGCTGCTTCCCGCTGCCTTCTCCAGGCCTTATTCCCTGGGGATGGCTGTTCTGCYGCCGGCCGAGCAGCTCTCCCCCTCATCCTGGATGATCTCTTCTTCACAGAGTTAATATTTAAGTATTTTCTTATACAAGTTGATTCTGAAATCACTTTTAATCCTTTAATACCATTGCTGTATCACAAAAGGTTTTTTTTCCTTTTTTTTGGTATTTGTAGGTACAGAGCCTATAGCTGTGCTTATGATGTAGCTAAAGAAATACAAAATGGGGAGAGAGAAGAGTCTTTTGCAAAGTGGAAAATAACTGTATCATAAGCAGATGATAATTTAGATTGTTGTGATTCTGAGGTCAAAGGTTTGTTTAAAAATAGGCAGCTTTTCAGAGGCTGGCGAGTTCCCATGTGGATAACGCKGGAACTGGCCGCGTTCAGGCTGCTCCCAGGCTTGTCCTCGCCCCGGGGAGGGCAGCGTGAGGCAGTGCAGGTCTGCAGCCAGAGATGGGGTGGGATTTTATGATTTGGGTAAATCCCCCCACAGAGTCTGTCCTGCCTCTGTTGCAGCAGTCCAAGCAAGGGGATGGCAGAGCTGTGAGATTCCCACCTCAACACGACGGAAGGAGAAAGYCGGCGGCGGAGCTGGCAGCCACAGCGGGACTGTGCAAGGCAGCCAAGAGACAGAGCTGGATTTAGAGCAGGGAAAGGAGAACCTGCAGCAAGTGCTTCAGAGGCAGAGTGGGGAGAGTGTGAAAAAATAAAGTATTTGAAAAAATAAAGTCCCTTAGGAGAGACAGGGACTTCCCTGCCCACCTGCGAGGGCCAGGAGGGGCCGAGTGGCTGCCGGGGTTCACTGCATCTGCTCCCASTGGCATCAGGAGATATGTTGGAAGGCCTTGACATAAATGGAGTTTATAAAGGCAGCTGTTCATGCTGAGGGGGTCGTGCTCCCCATGAAAGCATTTGTCAGGCTTGAGAGTGCCCAGGAAGCCCAGGAAGTCCAGTCTAAGCGCGGGAATGAGGGACCTGCTGGTCAGAAGGCTCTGGAGCGTCACCCTGCTCCTTGCTGTGCCACCCTGTTCCTCAGTGTGCCTGGATTCCTACAGCAGCTGGTTTGAGAAGCTTGTGGAGATGAACAGCTTGCTCTGGGGCTTATCTGCCCAAGGGTAGGGTGGGAGGCAGATAYGCGTCAGCTAATAATGCAGAAGAGCTTAGCCAACTACCCAGCAAAGAGGCTGCAAGCCTGTTGAGGGGCACGATCCAAGTTTGATCCAGATTTCYGTGCTTTTTCAGGCCATTTGTCCAGTAGGTCCCTCGCTAAGTACTAAGGTACTAAGGTAGGAATAATTACCTGTACGGTCTCTACAGGGGCAATATTTYAAAAGCATCAGTTAAACAGGAAACAATCTGAAATGATGGCAAAAAAATACCCGCCCTAGTGTGTGTTAACAGCAAGAGGTGTTTGTAACCAGCTGGCCTTGCTTGGCATGGGCTTGGTTGTTGTCTCCACCTCTGCCTTCTGCGCTTCATAAAGGATGCTGACAACTGTAGAACGTGCAGTTGGTTACAGGCCCAAGTGATGTCACCTGTGAGGGAAGACACGGAGAAGGCTTTAAAGAAGACTGAGGGAGGAGACACTTTTCAAGTTGTAAGGAGTAGTGGGATAGAAATTACGTTTTGACTTAAGCTAATAAAATTTAGCTAAAGTAAACCTTCAGATAGTGCAGAAGGTAGCGAATCTGCAGGCGTGCAGATGTGAAGAACAATCTAGACAAGCACATCAAGTTGGACGTAGTGCATCCTCAGGAGATTGCTTCCAGGCCTGTCCTTCCTTGTCCTAGACTGATGTGACCATCYGCTCCCACCTGCTCCAAAGGAAGGTTTTGAAGGATGTGGGTGGATACATGCAGGGAGTAAACACATGTGGGCAGCTTCCCTCCACTTGCATTGCCAATGGATGTGTCAGCAGCTGGAAGCTCACTGGAAAAAGTCTTGCAATCATGTAGAGACTTGCTTTGGATCCTCATAGCTCCTGGTGGCAATTTCCACATCAGTCTGCCTGGAATGTAATCAGGATTTTCCACCATGTAAATCTGCTAGCTCTGAGCAGTGCCAAGGACTGATGTGGTTCCAGATCTGTTTCTAGGCTCAGTTGCAGGCCCAGGTTCACATCCAGCAGGAACCTCTGACCTGATGCCCTCGCTTTGCTCGGAGCCGAGGAGCTTCAGCCTTGGCCATTGCTTGTTGCTCCGTGTGGTTTTCAGCGCTTGGTGCCGGGGCCGTGGTGGCCCCGATGGCCCAGGTGGCCGCGATGGCCCTGGTGGCTGTGGTGGCCCTGGTGGCGGCGGGGCTTGGTGTTCACAGCCGCAGTGTCCCGGCTGCTCCGTCCTCGTGTGGACAAACCTGCCTCTTGCAGGGGCCTTGCAGTGTCCACACCTTGGGCAGCACTGGCCTCGCTCACGCCAGGGGCTGTGTGTGCTACATGTTGTATCCAGCATTACAGCATTTGCAGCACTGAAGAGGCTTTCTGACTTCTATCACTAATCCCAGCCATCTACAGCACTACAGCTTTACTAAACCATGCCTGAATAGTCCCTCYCTGAGCCCTTGGTGGCCATGCACACAGGCAGCATCTTCCTTCACACCYGGTTGTACTTTCCAGCCTGGACATGGAGAGGAATCTCTCTTTTTCTCTAACCTTTTGAAAGGTTAGAGAAAAGRTTAGGTTTCACAGAACCTCTTCTGTGAAAATTTCCAGATATTGCCCCCTGCTATGGGGATATCAGAGCTCCGTAGACCACCTTCCTCTCACATCCTTCAGGAAAGACCAAACTTGCCTAAATACTCGGTGTTCTTGAGGAGACAGGCGTTGTCCTGTCTCTGCCTCCTCAGATTTCTCCATGAATTTTGTTAGTCTTTTTGCTCTGGTTCCTGGGTAGGTTGTGGTGAGAGACACTCAAGCATGGAGAGAAATAATGGAGGTTTTGTGTGTATGGGATGTTAAGCCTGGATTCTCCCCTGAGATGGGTATGGGATGGAGACAGATTGTTTCCTACCGTCATCTCCAGCTCTGACCCATTTCTCACCAGGCAGAAGAGCTCCTCGTGCTGCAGTCCTGGYGGAGCTCCCTGTAAAATGCCCAACCTTTAGGGAGTCTCCTAAGCCCAGCCCAGCACTGTGCAAGGAGGGCTTGACTGCCCGCCCTGTGTGCCACAACGGGCTTTAGGGGGTATTTACTGCTTTTGCTGCCTGCAAGTCTCACTTCGCACGTGTCAGCGCCAGGGTCAACCCCAGGGACAGGGCAGGGGAGGACGTGAGGCCAGTGACTGYGCTGCAAAAGGGAAAGGAGCGGGAGCTCTGTGCATCACGGCAGCACCTGGAACCTTCGTTGTCCCTGGAAATGCAGCAGCTGCCCAAGTGCAGCCCTTTGCAGCTGGCTGCTCCAAAGCTGCCRCGCCTGGAATTGTGGCCCGGATCCCAGGAGCAGCCCTGGGCGCTCTTGTGACCGTGATCATTTTCTGTGTCCTCCTCAGAAACTTCCTGCTTTCCTAGAAGCAGGCGGTGCTGAAGCTGTGCCGCCAGAACTGAGTGGGAAGAACTCCATAATTCCAGAGTGTCCCTCTGAAGACCGTCCCTCTGTGAAACCTTGATCCTTGAGCAGTATCTTTAAAACCAGAAACTCCAGGTTGTATCTGGAAAAGATTACATTCCTTCGAGTCAAATAGCAAGTTCAGCCAACTTCTAAAACACATTAGCTGCGATGCTGTCCTGCGGGGCTTTACTGGTTTCAGCTTGCATTTAGCTCCGGCTGCTCCGTGTTGGACCCTGCGCCGGCTGAGCAGCACTCGTGCACAGCTGAACCTCGGAGCAGGGCAGAGTGTGAAATTACAGTTACGGTATTTCTCCATCTAGCAACTGTACAGGCTTTGAAACTGAAGAATCGAAGGTTTGAAGCTTGATTACAAGTGTTAATTCCATAATTTTGCACACGTTTTCTCCTGAAAATGCTGTTTTCTTGGGATTCAGAACTTGTCCCTCCATGCATGAAGGATTTTTTGTGGATTTTTTTTAAGTTTGGAATAATTTAGTGGACATTTTGCATTAAAAATAACGCACACTTTAATATGCTCTGTTATTTGAAAGCAGAATTCTTTTAAACTTCTCCAGTCTCCAGGAAGGCAAACAAGTAAATGATCAGTGCTTAACCATGCAAAGTTTTCCGAAGGTATTTTCTGCCTCTTAGGCATTCACAGAAAATTGTTTTTTCTTAGCTGTTAAATTGAAAACGTGGCCATGCTGTGGCTGTACCGAGCTCACACTGTTGTCTTGACTGCTGGGTTTTGCAATGAAATCCTTTCTTTCCCTGCCAGCAATCCAGAAGTCTGCGACCTTTGAGATGTGATCACGCTGGCAAACTTGGAGTCCCCAAAATCCACGTGGTGTTCCCCGTGCAGGGAGTAATTATAGTTAAAACCAAACTCTGATCAACAGCTTCCCAGCTAACTCTTGTTGCTTGATTGCAGCCTAACGCACAAAACTGTTTAATTATATTTGATTGGGACCTGCTACTGGTCCAGTTAGGTTTGAGCATCTTAGATGAGTGCCCAGATCTGCAACCCTGGGGTGGGGAACTCGATGCTGCCTCCACCGTGGGGATCTTTGCATTCCCTTCACACGCGGAGCTCCGAAAGCAGCGCACGGAGCAAAACTCCTTCCCAGGTGCACGTAGGAAAGGCCGGATGGGAAGCAGAGCCGAGGCTGCAACTCAGCTTTGAAACAACCGCTCGGTCAGTTGTGGTGTTTCCCTGACCTGCAGCTTGTGGCTGCAGTTGGTTAGTTGTGGTGTTAGTTAGTTGTGGTGTTAGTTGTGTGTGTTAGTTGTGGTGTTAGTTAGTTGTGGTGTTAGTTGTGGTGTGTGTTAGTTGTGGTGTTAGTTG